>NC_057809.1:134417877-134498421 GCF_018294505.1 Triticum aestivum | reverse complement strand
GTGGGCGCCAAATCACCTTCTCCCCGAGAAGCTCCCTTCTCCCGAGCCGCGAAACCTCAGCCCCACCTCCATGGCACCCCCACCGCACCAATTTCACAGCCGCCCTCCTCCCTAATGCCGGAGACGCTGTCCATTTGCCGTCGTGCACTGGGCCGTGTGCCTCTTACTCCGTGCTGCTGGTGCTGCCTCGATGATGGCCGCGTGAACCGTACCAGAGCATATTCACGCCCGCCATTGTTCACGGCGCCGGAGCGGCTCCAACTTCGGATCCGTCCAGAGTCCTGGCGCTGCTTCGGCATAGCCGTCGACTGTCGCGACATCGCTCTTTCCCAGCCGCCGGTCGCCACCGCAACCGCGCCGGCCTCACCGAATCGGCAGCTGGAACTGCCTACTTCACCATGCCGCCAGATAGGTCGCACCTCATCTCAAATCACTTTATTTAGGTGTCGGCTGTCTGAATTTTTATTCTGGGCCAATCGATTTGCAATGGGAAGCAGCACCCCTCGAGGTGGCGGAGCTCCTAGGCTGCCGGTTGGCTGGTGTCTAACGTAAGGGTGCGGGGCCGCAAGTTCGCCGCGGAAGCAGCGCTTAGATGGCTATCTTTTAGAGTTGCGTGGGTTGAAGGTACTGCCGCCGCCGGACCTGGATGACGGGGAGTCTTTGTGGATTGGCCCGGGGACGGCGCAATCACGGCAGTGCGGTGGGGCGGGGAGCGGGGTTTTGGCCGGGGCCACGGAAGGCGGAGGCAGGCTGCTCTGCCGTTGGTCGCTGGCTCTTCGGGGAAGATTCCGAACAGTGTCAGCCAGGAGGCACAAGACGGCCAGCCATCCGGCGTAGATCGGACAGTACCAAAATAAAATAAAATCGTGTGATCCCAATTTAGTCTTCAGTCAACAGACGTGTGACCACTCTCGTACCTTGCTGTTGATCTCTTAGTGTATTTCTTCATATCAAAGAGATATGTCGTTCTTAACATTATGCATTATCTGCATCTTCAGACACACCGTCTTCCGACTCACCGCAGCTGCTCCAACAAGGGAAGCATACACCAGAAGGGAGCTATAGTCCCCACTCAACAGTTCCCTGCATCGAATGCGCGTGCCCGACATGCACAGCCACAACAACTGTAGGGCCATCGACAAGTCAGCACATGATGCTCACTCCTATGGATGGCTGCCAGATAGGTTGTACCCTCATCTTACTTGTGTGCAACATTTATGGCTTTGTTATTCATCTAAGCATGGAAAATAGATCATCACATTTCACTGTATATTCATGTTGATCTCTTACGGGTCTTGTTCAGGAGTTAACGTTGTTCCATAGTTCAGCTAAGATACTTGTTCTTTAGGTAACACTGTTCCATAGTTATCATCCATCAGCCAATGCTATCCCACAGGCTGGTGATTATAGTATTATACCACTTCTAATATTTCCTATGTTGCTCTTTAATACTTTTGTGTGCCATCTAGTTAATCTCGAGTACAAACGATACATATTCTGTAGCTTTCATCTGTGTTCTCCCTTTAGTTTATGAGACATGTTGCTGCTAGTTAACCCCAGTCCTACTATTTGTGTCGTCTCCTACAGGCACTCATTACATAAATTTAACTACTAGTTGTCTTCCATGCATGCCAGATATAATTGCACACACTGATATATCCACAAGAACCTCACGGAGCAATGTAAAGGCCAATAAACTTGATGTCAATGATACCCAATATGATGGAACATGTAAAGGCAGTTCTTCAGAAGACTTACAGAAAGATGATGAATCCTCTTCACCCCACAAGGTCCTTGCTCTAACTTGGCCTGTGATATGGGTACAACATGCATATAATGTCCTGGAGTGTATCTACTCTGTTGCAATGCCATGTGCTTAGCATGCTGATCATGCATGTAAATATGTCATGCCTTCCTGTTTTTCAGTACCTATTCCATTCATGATAACATGTTTTCAAATTCAAGTACTGTCATTCTACTCTATTGCAATGCCATCTGCTTAATTTGGACATCATGCTTCTGAATATCTTATGCATTGTTATTCATCAGTATGTACTTCATCTGTCTACCATACCATGTTTTTTTACATTGAAGTGATGTTCTAGTGCTCTGCTGCAATGCCATCTTATTTTCCCAATCATACACGTGTATGTTGCCTTAGTTATTTCTGTACGTATTCCGCTAGCATACAGTTTTACATTCAACTAGTGTTTTTTTGCTGTGTTGTCCTGTTGTATCCCTAGCTCTTACACCTACTCCCTCCGTCCGGATTACATGTTGCCGAAATGGATAAAAAGGATGTATCTAGAACTGAAATACGCCTAGACCCATCCATTTTTTCCGGATGGAGGGAATACATGTCAATATGTCATGCCTTTCTATTCTTCAGTACCTATTCCATCTCTCTGCTGCCGCATGTTTTATAATTAAAGCACCATTCTTCTATACAAGGCATGCAAGGGGAAGACGACTATGTTAGAATCTGAAGGGTTACAAACAAGGCCTTTGCAAAAGATCCAAACGCCAGGAGATAATGAACCAACTCCAGTTTTTATAGATACTGCTCCAGCACAGAGAAACCCAACTCCTACTGATAATAAGCATATTCTAGTAGCCAAAGAACTAGTCCGCTCCAGTCCAGCAAAAATATGTCAACTCAACTCTAAGAAGCGTGTGCGTATCCTTGCATCATGAAATTTTATAGCATGCTGATCATATTTTCTACATGTTTCTTACCCATCTCTCTTTTAGAAAATAAGCTTAACAGATAGAAGATTTTCTGCAATGGTATCGATTATGAGGAAAGATTCTGGCAGGAATTCTCTGTGCTCCAATGTAGATGTAAGTACCTGTTGTATATCACTATATTTTCACATCAGCTTGTATTTTGTTAATCAGCGTGAATCCAACCTTTATCTGATCTAAACTTAGTTGTAGCAAAATGTATGATTAAAGGCCACAATGTTGATTTTTGCAAGGAAAACTGCCTAGTAGTTTTGCATCCTGAGCTGCATGAGTGTACTATCTCATATCAGTGGGTTTGAATGCTTTGGTTCTGCAGTGGGTTTTTCAGTGTTTTTTTACTGTGTTGTCCTGTCGTATCCCTAGCTCTTACATCACACTCCCTCCGTCCAGATTAGATGTCGCAGAAATGGATAAAACTGGATGTATCTAGAACTGAAATACGCCTAGACCCATCCATTTATTTCCGGATGGAGTGAATACATGTCAATATGTCATGCCTTTCTATTCATCAGTACCTATTCCATCTCTGTTGTAGCATGTTTTATAACTGAATCACCATTCTTCTATATAAGGCATGCAAGGGGAAGACGGCTATGTTAGAATCTGAAGGGTTACAAACTAGGTCTTTGCAAAATATCGAAATGCCAGGAGATAATAAACCAACTCCATTTTTCATAGATACTGCTCCAGCATAGAGAAACCCAACTCCCACTGATAATAAGCAGATTCCAGTGGCCAAAGAACAAGTCCGCTCCAGTCCAGCAAAAGAATGTCAACTCCATTCTAAGAAGCATGTGCGTATCCTCGCATCATGAAATTGTATAGCATTCTGATCATATTTTCTACATGTTTCTTACCCATCTCTCTTTTAGAAAATAAGGTTAAACAATACAAGACTTCCTCCATTGGGATCGTATTCAAGGAAAATATCTTGCGGGAATTCTCTGTGCTCCAGTGATGATGTAAGTACCTGTTGTATATCACTATATTTTCACATCAGCATGTATTTTGTTAATCGGCGTGAATCTAATCTTTATCTGATCTAAAATTAGTCGTAGCAAAATGTTAAAGGCGCCAATGTTGATTTTTGTAAGGAAAACTGCCTGGTAGTTTTGCATACTGAGCTGCATGAATGTGCTATCTCATATCACGCACATTACTGAATTGTAGTGCTTCTCTGGTTGCCCATTCATTCATTGTGTCAATGTTGCTTTCGTATTACCTTACCTGGCTGATGATAGCTATGCCATATTGTGTTAATTTGGTGTAGGCTAGTTGCCCAAACGTTCGTTGTGTCAATGTTGCTTTCCTATTATCTGACTTGGCCAATGATAGCAATGCTAGTGTGTTAATTTTGTGTAGGCTGCTGAACATAAGAAGACAAACTCTGAAAATAGCAAGGCAACCCCATTGTTTCTTTCCAGTAAATCTAGGCCAGGTAATATGGCAATAACTCATGATTAATCTATTTGGTTCCTGTCCTAATTTATGTTATGATGTAGTGGTCAAGACACTCTCCACTATCAATAATACGAGCCTGCCAAAATCGCCATCTGAATCTGTTGTGTATCCTCTGTCTCGAATGCAACGGAATAAATGTATGTTTGTGAACCAATTAATGGCTGAAGCAATGATGGAAATGGTGGATGAATCAAAGGTGCAGAGTCGTGCGACACAACAATTGATCAATGTTTTCAGAGACAGTGTGGCAAAGCAGCAAGAACTTGCCCACATGCTTATGGGCATCATCTGTGCTGAGGTTGCAGATTTTGACGTTGTAGATGGTTAGGTTCTGCTCATTTATTTGCACTGGCATCAATCTTTGATTGCCCAGTGGATGTAATTTCCTGTGATATATTCTGGATGTGCAATGTTATTCCTTGTATGCCGTACCTTTGCTCATCGTAATGGGCTCAAATTATCTAATTTGGCCTAAAGACATGAACGAACTTTAGTGGGCCCATTAAGTTAATGGGCCGTTACTAGGCCGAAAGTTAATGGTCGACTCTCTTACCTCCCGGGTCGTTAATAGGTTGACATCGAAGTGGGCAACAGGTGGCCCCAATTTATTTCACAGGCCATTAATAGGCTGTTACTAAGTTTGGGCTACATATGGCCCAACTATACTATAGGCCTTTAGCAGGCCGAAAGAGACAGCGGGCTTGTATTGGACCATGAAGAGCATGGGCCGCTAAGAGGCCAAAAGTCAGGTTGTATTGTAAACGGCCCAACTGTGTTGTGGGCCTTTAGCAGGCCGAAAGAGAAACCGGGCTGGTATTGGACCATGAAGGGCCTTTAGCAGACCAAAACTAAGGTCCGACTACAAATGGCCCAACTCATTTATGGTCTGTTAACAGGCCGAAAGGGACACAGGGCCGGGAATTGGCCCAACACTTAAATGGGTCGCTAAAAGGCCAAAACTCAGGTCCGACTACAATTGGCCCAACTGATTTATGGGTCATCAACAGGCTGAAAGTGACACCGGGCCAGAAATTGGCCCAACACTTAAATGGGCCACTAAAAGGCCGAAACTCAGGTCCAACTACAAATGGCCCATCAGATTTATGGACCGTCAATAGGCTGAAAGACACACCGGGCCGGAAATTAGCCCAACATTTAAATGGGTCGCTAAAAGGCTGAAAGATGTACATCCTGAAAATTGGCCCATCCATGAAATGGGTCGTTAACAGGCCGAAATATCATCGGGCCGATATTGAGCCCAAGTATATAGCGGGCTGTTAATGGGCTCGAACTGACGATGGGCTGCAATGGTGTCAAATCTTTAACGGGTTGAATTGGCACATCTCGTATGGGCCGTGGGTTTAAATGGACCTGACACAAGTAGGCCTTATATGGGCTGGACTGCTAATTTTTACTGGGCCGGCCTTTTTCACCAGAATGGGCCACTGTTGGGCCGTACCACGTGTCGATCTATCATAGGCGCCTCCTATCCAATGAGTGGATGACATATGTCCCAACGATGAGCCGACACGTGTTTCCTCTAGCCAATGATGATTTTACACGTGGAAAATCCCCATTGGTCGGGGTTGTTAACGGGTTATCGGATCCAAAACCCGACCCGATAGCTTAACGGCGTTCCATTACGGTGGATGCCACGTGTCGGTCACCCTTGACGAAAGCACTTCTGTGACGCGTGATTTATCGTCATGTAAGTGGACACTTCCGTGATGATAGTTTTGGTAATGTCATGGAACACTTCTACGACAGCACAGGTATGACTATCTTGATTCTGTCATAAATTTGTCATGGATGTACATGCATGACAAAAAACGCGAGCTACTGTGACAAACACGTATCATCACGGAAGTGTATTTTTTTGTAGTGTACATATACCCATATCTTCTCAAATCATCTGTGAACGTCAGAAAATAACGATACCCGCCGCGAGCCTCAACACTCATCGGACCGCATACATCAGTATATATTATTTCGAATAAGTAGTTGCTCGCTCCATTGTTCCGGAGAACGGAGTCTTAGCCATCTTGCCCATGAGGCATGGTTCGCAAGCATCAAGTGATTCATAATCAAGTGATTCCAAAAGCCCATCAGCATGGAGTTTCTTCATGCGCTTTACACCAATATGACCTAAACGGCAGTGCCACAAATAAGTTGCACTATCATTATTAACTTTGCGTCTTTTGGCTTCAATATTATGAATATGTGTATCATTATGATCGAGATTCAATAAACCATTCATCTTGGGTGTATGACCACAGAAGGTTTTATTCATGTAAACAGAATAACAATTATTCTTTGACTTAAATGAATAGTCGTATTGCAATAAACATGATCCAATCATATTATGCTCAACGCAAACACCAAATAACATTTATTTTAGGCTCAAAACTAATCATGAAGGTAAAGGGAGTGTGCGATGGTGATCTTATCAACCTTGGAATCACTTCTGATGTCTACTACGCAAATTTATTCTTGTAGACACGTGTTGGGCCTCCAAGCACATATTTTTGTAGGACAGTAGCAATTTTCCAAGTGAATGACCTAAGGTTTATCAATCCGTGAGAGGTGTAGGATGAATATGGTCTCTCTCAAATGACCCTACAACCAAATACAAGAAATCTCTTGTGTCCCCAACACACCCAATACAATGGCAAATTGTATAGGTGCACTATTTCGGCGAAGAGATGGTGATATAAGTGTAATATGGATGGTAGAAATATATTTTTATAATCTGAATAAATAAAAACAGCAAGGTAGCAAATAGTAAACGGGCAAAAAATGGTATTGCAATGCTTAAAAATGAGGCCTAGGGTCCGTACTTTCGCTAGTGCAACCTCTCAACAATGCTAACATAGTTGGATCATATGATTATCCCTGAAAGTGTAATAAAGAATCACTCCCAAGTTCCTATTAGCGGAGAACAAAAGATAGGAATTGTTTGTAGGTCACGAAACCACCTCAAAGCTATTCTTTCCGTTCGATCTATTCAAGAGTTCGTACTAAAATAACACAGAGCTATTTTTTCCGTTTGATCTATCCTATAGTTCGTACTAGAATAACACCATAGCAAATTCATATTCATAATACTCAATCCACACAAAGAACTATAAGGATACCCCAAATTTTCTTTCAGAGAAAAGATATTAAAAACGTGCATCAACCCCTATGCATAGATTACCCGAGTATCACCGCGAGAATCCATGAGTTGAATGCCATAAAACATATCAAGTGAATCAATAGGATACCTCATTGTCACCTCAAGTATTCATATTGCAAGACATATATCATGTGTTCTCATCTCTGAATATTCAATCCGATAAGACAAAACTTTGAAGGGTAAAGATTCAATTCATCATAATAAGAGTATAGAGGGGAGAAACATCATATGATCCGACTACATTAACAAAGCCCATTATATAAATCATGAGAGAGAGAGAGATCAAACACATAGCTACTGGTACAAACCCTCAACCTCGAGGGTGGACTACTCCCTCCTCATCGTGGTGGCCACCAGGATGATGAAGATGGCCACCGGAGATGATTCCCCTCTCCGGCAGGGTGCCGGAACGGGGTCTAGATTGGTTTTCGTGGATATAGAGACCTTGCGGCGGCGGAACTTTTGATCTAGGGTTACCCCAAAGGGTTTCGAAATATTTGGGAATTTATAGTGCAAACAAGGGGTGCGGGAGGCCACGAAGGTGGGCACAACCCACCTGGGCGCGCCAGGGGGGCTTGGCGCGCCCTGGTGAGTTGTGCCCCCCTCGGGGCACCCCCAGGTGCAGCTCTGGCCCATTGGGTTCCTTCTGGTCCATAAAAAATCTCCGTGGAGTTTCGTTGCGTTTGGACTCCGTTTGGTATTGATTTCCTGCATGTAAAAAACAAGCAAAAAACAACAACTGGCACTGGGCACTGGGTCAATAGGTTAGTCCCAAAAAATGATATAAAGTTGCTATAAAATGGTTGTAAAACATCCAAGAATGATAAAATAACAGCATGAATACTTCATAAATTATAGATATGTTGGAGACGTATCAGCATCCCCAACTTAATTCCTACTCGTCCTCGAGTAGGTAAATGATAAAAGAAAAATAATTTATGAAGTGTGAATGCTAGAAAAGTGCAAAAGTTTGATCAATGACAATTTCAATCACTTTTTCTAGCATCATAACAACAATTCTTTCTCATAAAATTTCTCATGTTGTAGTGGCAACCAATTCACATGGTAAGGTTCAAACAATGAACTCTCTTGAAACTCAACAACCTATGTTCTTAGTCACCAAGCAATTGCAATTCAACAAATTCAACGGAGTTTAAGTAAGAGCTCCACACTCAACCATCTTATAGTCTTCTATGATTGCTAACACTCACCGCATACACACGAGAAAAATGTTTCAACCGGACACATAGAAAGATAGGGGCTTATTGTTTTGCATCCCAACGTATTCACCTCAAGGGTGATGTCAACAATAATAACTCATGCTACCTATATTCAACTAGACATATGTGCCTAGATCTTTCCTCGCCACATGATGCTTTCAAAATAGAAAAGTAAAAGGGAATAGAGAGAATAACTTTAACTCTTGCATGAAAGTAAATACATAAAAGTAAAAGATAGGCCCTTCGCAGAGGGAAGTAGGGATTTGTAGAGGTGCCAGAGCTCAAAGCAAAAATTGAGAGATAAAAACATTTTGAGAGGTATACTTTTCCCACCAACGAAAATGACTTAGAGATCCCAACACTTTCCATGCTAGATATATCATAGGCGGTTCCGAAACAGAAAATAAAGTTTATTCCTTTTTCCACCATACTTTCACTTTCCATGGCTAGCCGTATCCACAGGTGCCCTCCATACCAACACTTTCCAAGGAATTTATTATTTGACAACATAAAGTAAATTCATTTTTCATTTCGGGACTGGGCATCCCTAAAACCTTTGCCTTACTCTCGTGCAATGACAAGTGAATAAACACTCATCGTGAGAATAACACATCTAGCATGGAAAATATTGGCGCCCCCTCACTGCCTCGTGAGCGGTACGAGCACACAAAAGAGAAATTTATTTTTGAAAATTAGAGATGGCACATAAAAATTATCTTAGAACGACACGGAAATACCGGATATAGGTAGGTCTGGTGGACTCTTGAAAATAATATTTGGGTTTAAGGGTTTTTTGGATGCACAAGTAGTATCTCTACTTGGTGCGGAATTTTTTTCTAGCAAAGATGGGGGGCAAGCACCACATGTTAAAGGATCTATGACAATATGATTTCTTTGTGAATATGAGAAAACATAAATCATTACGTTGTCTTCCTTGTCGAATGTCCACAATTTTGGCATATAATATTTTGATGGGGGCTCACAATCACAAAAGATTTCCAAGATAGTGTATTTGCATGTGAAAGTTCTCTTCCTTATACTAAATATTCGTGAATTGCTTGTATGACCAATATTGCAATCGTCAATCCTCAAAAGATTTCACTTTCTAAACTCAAATGTGAAGCTACCACTAGGCATGATATGATTTCAACTTTATGACATTCAATTTATTCAACAATTTACTCATAGGATATAAGTGAGGCACAAGAGTAAATGACAAACTACTCCAAAAAGATATAAGTGAAGATCATGCAAGTAGTTAAGTAAATAGATAGCTATGTGAGGACTCTATCTTATTTAAAAGTTTCAGATCTAAATATTTTATTAAAACAGCAAGCAAAATGAAAATAAAATGACATTTCAAGGATATCACAACTCATGTGAAGAAGCAAAGACTTAGGCTCAACCGATACTAACCGATAATTGTTGAAGAAGAAAGGTGGGATGCCTACCGGGGCATACCCAAGCTTAGATGCTTGAGACTTCTTGAAATATTATCTTGGGGTGCCTTGGGCATCCCCAAGCTTGAGCTTTTGTGTCTCCTTAATACCTCTCATATCACGGTTTCCTAAATCTCAAAAGCTTCGTCCACACAAAACTCAACAAGAACTCGTGAAATAAGTTAGTATAAACCAATGCAAAATCTTTATCATTCTCTACTGTATCAAATCACTAAAATTATTATTCAACATTGCCTACTAAATTCCTCTGCATATTTAATACTCTTATCCTCAAATAGAGTCATTAAACAAGCAAACATATGCAAACAATGCAGCAATCTGCCAAAACAGTACAGTCTATAAAGAATGCAAAAGTATCAATACTTATTCAACTCCAAACATTATGAAATTCTACCAGAATGTAGAAAAATTATCAGATCTTAATTTGCAAAAAGTTTCAACATTTTATCACACTCTAACTTTTCTAGGGAATTTTTGAAACATCGATAAACTTTCTGTTTTGAAACAGCAACATGTAGACTTGCAAGATAAGCATGGCAAAGGCTACCAATGCCACTTTTATTAAAATAAAAGATGCAAAAAATTATTCTAAATAACAGAAAGAAAATCCTAGCAAAATAAATTGACACTCCAAGTAAAACCCATATCATGTGAAGAATGAAAACATAGCTCCAAGTGAGGTTACCGATAATGTTGGAGACGAAAGAGGGGATGCCTTCCGGGGCATCCCCAAGCTTAGTTGCTTGGATATTCCTTGGATATTAACTTGGGGTGCCTTGGGCATCCCCAAGCTTAGGGCTTTCTCACTCCTTATTCTCCTCATATCGATATCTCACCTGTCAGTGGACAAAAGTAGGGGTCCTTTTTTGCACCCCTTGACTTGTGCGCAGGCAGTCGCAGCCACACACCCGCAGTTGCGCTTGGATGGACAGAAGAGGAAGCAAAGTCACAAGACTACCAGAGCTGTGCTAAGACTAGAAATATGAAGAGCAGAGGGGCGAGGTGAAACTCCCCTGGCAAGGCCCTTGCCGGGGCGGCCTTCACGGCCCCGACAAGAGCCTTGCCGAGGAAACTTGCCCAACACCAACGGGGCCGCCACCCTTGAGTCTAAAAGTTCCTACGCCATCAACCACATTGGAACCAAGGCTCGGGAGGCACCTCCATGGTGGCATGCAGATCTTTGTGAAGACAAAGGGACTGCGAGGCCTAGGTAGGAACCAGAAAACAAGACAACAACGAGGCTCCTTGCCGAGGATGCCCACGAGGCCCCGGCAAGACTCTTGCCGAGGCCGCCCACAAGGCCCCGGTAAGACCCTTGCCAGGAATATCAGCAAGACTACGGCAAGGCCTTGCCGCCCCGCCGCCGCCCCAGCTCAGCGGCCAACCCACCAACTAAGCAGGTACCCACGTGGCGGTACGTGGCTCCTGAGCCAGCTAGTCAAGCACCTACGTGGTGGCATGCAGATCTTCATGAAGACCCTGCCACCACACCAGCTCAGCAGCCTGCTAGCCTACATGGCGCTGCATGCCTCGTTGGCCTGGACGTGTGTCGGAGCAAGGCGAAGCGGCAATGGATGGGACGGTTCTCGTTGCCGTCCCCGATAAAGTGAGAGGACACCTAAGTAGCGCATTTCATGCATTTTTTCCTACGGTGCCAGAGATATACTCGACAACTGTACACTTTCCACCTCCTGTGTGCCACTGTGGCAACCCCTTTGACTATAAATGGAGGCCCGCGGCATACTGAGAGAGGATTCTGACTTTTTGGACCCTATACGCTTTGTAGCTAGTCCAAGAACACCAGATAAAACACAAGCCAGCAGGAGTAGGGTATTACGCATCACTTGCGGCCCGAACCTGGATAAATTTCCCGTGTTGATCTCTTAAGCCCGCTGTGGGAGTCTTGGATTAGGGGGTCTCTAGACAGCCGGACTATCTCCATTGGCCGGACTGTTAGACTATGAAGATACCAGATTGAAGACTTTGTCTCATGTCCGGATGGGACTCTACTTGGCGTGGAAGGCAAGCTAGGCAATACGTATATGTATATCTCCTCCTTTGTAACCGACCTTGTGTAACCCTAACCCTCTCCGGTGTCTATATAAACCGAAGGGTTTTAGTCTGTAGGACAACAATCACAACATACAATCATACCATAGGCTAGCTTCTAGGGTTTAGCCTCTCTGATCTCGTGGTAGATCTACTCTTGTACTACACATATCTTCAATATTAATCATGCAGGATGTAGGGTTTTACCTCCATCAAGAGGGCCCGAATCCTGGGTAAAACATCGTGTTCCCTGCCTCCTGTTACCACCCGGCCTAGACGCACAGTTCGGGACCCCCTACCCAAGATCCGCCGGTTTTGACACCGACATTGGTGCTTTCATTGAGAGTTCCTCTGTGTCGTCGCCGTTAGGCTTGATGGCTCCTACTATCATCGATAGCGATGCGGTCTAGGGTGAGACTTTTCTCCCCTGACAGATCTTCGTATTCGGCGGCTTTTCACTGCGGGCTAACTCGCTTGGCCATCTGGAGCAGATTGAAAGCTACGCCCCTGGCCATCAGGTCAGATTTGGAAGTTTGAACTACATGGCCAACATCCGTGGGGACTTGATCTACGACGGATTCGAGCCATAGCCGGGCGCGCCGCACTGTCGCGATGGGTATGACCTAGCTCTGCCACCGGACGGTACCCCAGAGGCCGCGCCCGCATCAGCTCCGACCTTTAGCTTGGAGCCAACTGCGCCAATCGAGGGCGGGTGGCTAGACACCGCCTCAGGGGCTGCAGTCTCGACGGCAATCAAGCCAAACACCAGCATAATCCTCTACACAGCCCGTGACTCCAAGGTGCCGGACTCTCTTCCGGACCCCGAACCATCCGCGCCCCTGCCAATCGAATCCAATTGCGCACCGATCATGGGATTCACTGCCACAGATATCTTTCAGCACTCGCCCTTCTGTGACATTCTGAATTCACTAAGGTCTCTCTCTTTGTCAGGAGAGCTCTGGCCGGATTATGGCCAACAGGATTGGGATGCGGACGATTAAGAAATTCGATGCCCACCCACCACCCACTTTGTAGCCACTGTCGATGATTTAACCGACATGCTTGACTTCGACTCCGAAGAAATCGATGGTATGGACGACGATGTAGGAGACAAACATGAACCAGCACCTATAGGGCACTAGAAAGCCACCTCATCGTATGACATATACATGGTGGATACACCCAATGAAGGCAATGGCGATGAGATAGCGGAGGATGACCCCTTCAAGAAGCAACCCAAGCGCCGACGTCAGCGGCGCCGCTCTAAGTCCCACCAAAGAAAAAGTGGTGATACTGGCACAGGAGATAATAACACTCCGGATAGCGCCGAAGACAACGACAATCCCCTCCAGCAAGATTTAGAGCAGGAGGATGAAGGAGCCAGCTCTCCTGAGAGAGCGGCTGGCGGAGAGGAGGATGACAATTACATGCCCCCTCGGAAGACGAGGCAAGCCTCGGCGATGATGAAATCGCCGTACCAGAGGATCTCGTCGAACAAGAGCGCTTCAAGCGCAAGCTTATGGCCATGGCAAATAGCCTGAAGAAAAGGCAGCAGCAGCTTCAAGCTGATCAAGATCTGCTAGCTGATAAATGGACTGAAGTCCTCGCGGCCGAGGAATATAAACTCGAGCGTCCCTCCAAGAGTTACCCAAGGCGCAGGTTACTACCCCGACTGGAGGAAGAAGCATATGATACGGCTGATCGGCCACCTCGTGGCCGCGATAGAGGCATTCCAGCTAAAAGCTCAGCCTCCACCCCAACACCATCCAAATAAAAAGGCATGGGGAGATACGCCAGACCCGCGAGACATATTGGAGGACAAAGCAAAGCATTCAAGATCGATCTACGGATCACGAGGGCGCACCACTCTGCGAGACGGTAAACGTCATGCCGGATACAGTAAAAGCAAATCCGGCCAGGCCAAACACAGCGGGCAGGACCCATTCGAGCCGTGCCGTGATATAGCCCAATACAGAGGCGCCGCACACCCCTTATGCTTCACAGATGAAGTAATGGAACATCAATTCCCAGAAGGTTTCAAACCTGTAAACATTGAATCATACGACGGCACAACAGATCTCGCAGTATGGATTGAGGACTTCCTCCTTCGCATCCACATGGCCCGCGGTGATGACTTACATGCCATCAAGTACCTCCCAGTAAAACTCAAAGGACCAGCGCGGCATTGGCTTAATAGCTTGCCAGTGAGTTAATTGCACAGAAGTACCACAATTCGGGCATCACATGTAGATTGGTACCACGATTGCTAATTTTTGCGTGTCAGTACCAACATTCGTCCAAATTTTTGCAAATTAGACTAAAACGCGTGTTTATACGTATTGACAGTGTATCTGACCATTGGGGCCCGTCCGTCAGGTGCCGACGTGGCATATTTTTTTGCAGAAAACCCCTTCGCTTCATATGTAATCACATAAATGCCCATTTTTTCGCAGGAAAACCGCCATTGAGAGGGACTTTTTTTCCGTTCGCGAGTTTTTCGTGGACTTGTTCGAAAGTTTCCGGCGAATTGAACAAATAAATATCCGGAACGAAAAAACGGGCGCGCGCGAGATTCAAACCCGCGACCTGCAGGCGTGCCGCCGGGCGTGCTAGCCACTACGCCATAGCGATGCTGCTGACTTGATACAGGCGAAAGTTTTATTATACTAGCACACACACGCTGGGCCGGCAGCCGGGCCAAGCAAAGCCTGCAATATTTTACGATAATCCATCATGTCTAAGAAAATGTTCACCATAAATTACAAGAAATTCACCTTGCATTATGTCAAATATATTCATCATATCTTTAGAAAATTGTTCAACGTATTTAAAAAAATGTTCAGCATAAACAAATAAAATAAAGGGAAAATGCACATCATCAGCAGGTTTCGAATTTGCGACCAGCAACACGCAAGCGGAGAGCGCTAGCCACAAGGCCACAGATGTGCTCTATTTCAAAGGCGGGCAGTACCTCTTTATACAAACAATAAACGTTGGACCGGTGGTTGGGCCAACCGAGTCCTGTAATAATTTTTTCGTTTTGCGTTTTGCTGGGGCTCGTTCGTTGCCCAGGTTTCTTTTCGTTTCTTCATCTTTTTTCATTCAATGAAATTGATCATTTTTGTAATATATGTTGAACAATTTTCTTAATATATGTTACCAAAATTATTCAACATATATTAAGATTTTTTAACTTATATTGATCATTTTTGTAATAAATATTCACCATGCATTATGTAAAAAAAATTAATAGATGCAAAATGATCATAACATTTTTTAAGTTTATAGTGAACTTTTTATTCTGCGATATTTTTTTGTAAATAAACACTAAACATTGAACATTTTTTATATACAATGATTTTATATAAATATACGATGAACTTTTTTTGTATTATAAAACCATTTGTCACCTATATATTGAACTTTTTTAAAACGATGAAAGTTTCAATCTCAGGTTCATATTTCTATTTGTCAAAAAATAACACATGTAGTAATCTGCATGTTTACCAAACTAATATTTTTCTCAAAGATAATGCTATTAATACAGCCTGTGTAAAAATAAGAAAAAATGATCATTTTGCATCTATTAAAAAATGATCATTTTGCATCTACTAAATTATTTGTAAAATAATATTGCAGGCTTTGCTTGGCCCAGCTGCCGGCCCAGCGTGTGTGTGCTAGTATAATAAAAATTTCGCCTGTATCAAGTCAACAGTGTCGCTGTGGCGTAGTGGCTAGCGCGCCCGGCGGCAGACCTGCAGGTCGCGGGTTCGAATCGCGCGCGCGCCCGTTTTTTCGTTCCGGTTATTTATTTGTTCAATTCGCCGGAAACTTTCGAACAAGTCCGCGAAACACTCGCGAACGAAAAAAAAAGTCCCTCTCAATGGCAGGTTTCCCTGCGAAAAAATGGGCATTATGTGAATACATATAAAGCCAAGGGGTTTTCTGCAAAAAATATGCCACGTCGGCACTTGACGGACGGGCCCCAACGGTCAGATACACTGTCAATACGTATAAATACGCGTTTTAGTCTAATTTGCAAAAATTTGAACGAATGTTGGTACTGACACGCAAAAATTAGCAATCGTGGTACCAATCTGCATGTGATGCCCGAATTGTGGTACTTCTGTGCAATTAACTCCTTGCCAGTGGACTCCATTAGCTGTTGGGAAGATTTGGAAGCCGCAATCCTCGACAACTTTCAGGGCACTTATGTGTGACCACCAGACGCCGATGACTTGAGCCACATAATTCAGCAGCCAGAAGAGTCGGGCAGGCAATTCTGGACTCGGTTCCTTACAAAGAAAAATCAAATCGTCGACTGTCCGGATGCGGAGGCCTTAGCAGCTTTCAAGCACAACATCCGAGACGAGTGGCTAGCCCGTCACCTTGGTCAGGAAAAGCCGAAATCTATGGCAGCTCTCACGACGCTCATGACCCGCTTTTGTGCGGGAGAAGACAGCTGGTTGGCTCGCAGTAATAACATATCAAAGAACCATGGTACCTTAGATACCAAGGATGGCAATAGCAGGTCACGTCGCAACAAGCATAAGCGCCGCATTAATAGCGAAAGTACTGAGGATACGGCAGTCAATGCTGGATTCAAAGGCTCTAAACCCGGTCAGCGGAAAAAGCCATTCAAACAAAGTACGCCGGGTCTGTCCAGCTTGGACCGTATACTCGATCGCTCGTGTCAAATACACGGCACCCCAGACAAGCCAGCCAATCACACCAACAGGGATTGTTGGGTGTTCAAGCAGGCCGACAAGTTAATTGCTGAAAACAAGGACAAGGGGCCGCATAGCGATGATGAGGAAGAACCCCGGCAGCCGCACACTAGAGGACAGAAGAGGTTTCCCCCGCAAGTGCGGACGGTGAACATGATATACGCAACCCACATCCCGAAGAGGGAGCGGAAGCGTGCGCTCATGGACATATATGCGTTGGAGCCAGTCGCCCCAAAGTTCAACCCTTGGTCCTCCTGTCCGATCACCTTCGATCGCATGGACCACCCCACTAGTATCCGTCATGGAGGATTCGCCGCACTGGTCCTAGACCCAATCATCGACGGATTTCACCTCACTCGAGTCCTTATGGACGGCGGCAGCAGCCTGAACCTGCTTTATCAGGACACAATGCACAAAATGGGTATAGACCCCTCAAGGATCAAACCCACAAAAACGACTTTTAAGGGCGTCATTCTAGGCGTAGAGGCCCAATGCATAGGCTCAATTACACTGGAAGTGGTCTTCGGATCCCCGGATAACTTCCGAAGCAAAGAGTTAATCTTCGATATAGTCCCATTCCGCAGTGGTTATCACGAGCTGGTCGGACGAACCGCATTTGCTAGATTCAATGCGGTACCACACTATGCATAGCTCAAGCGCAAGATGCCAGGACCTCACGGAGTTATTACAGTCAATGGAAACACAGAGCGCTCTCTCCGAACAGAGGAGCACACCGCGGGCCTTGCAGCAGAAGCGCAAAGCAGCCTCTCAAGGCAATCTACCAGTTCGGTGTTTCAAAGCCCGGACACCTTCAAGCGTGCTCGGGGCAACCGGCAGATAGACCGCCTAGCACGATCTGAGCTCGCGTAGCAATACGGCGGCCACCCCAATCCCAGCCCAACGGCGATATTCGTGCCGCGCATACATAATTACGCATTAAAAATACCATGGGCACAGGTGGGGAGGGGGGCACAACTGCGGCACGCCCCAAAACACGGCCTAAACCACACTAGGGGCATCCCGTTTGGTTATTTTTCTTTTTCTTTCAGGACTTTAATCTCGGGAAACACTGTCCGACAGCTCTATTGCTGAACACATGATACATCAACCAAGGAGACAGACAACTACGTTATACAACGGGATTTCCAGGTTGATTGCATAATTCATATCATTCCTCAGCTCGCCCCTAGAAGGGACATAGTCCTACTCTTTTGCTTATTGCACTATCTGTATCACTCTGCTTCAATGCAATTTTTTAATAAACAATGCATGACATTACGACTATTATTGCATTTTTGTTATATATATATATATATATATATATATATATATATATATATGTTCATTAATGACCCTTGCAACCGTACACTCTGGTACGGCCAATGCACCAGGGGCTTACGTACCCACAATATGGTGTGAAAAGTCCGAACAATTTCACAAGTGCAGCACCCCGAACTTATAGCATTATATGCATCAGCTCCGAATCATGTCTTTGGTCAAATGTTGGGTTTGCCCGGCTCCTATGTTTTGGTACCTTACGTTCCGCTCTATCGGCTAAGGTAGCGCTAGGAGAACTACTGTGATTGTGCCCCGGTTCTGCCGGGCTGAGCACCTCAATAGAGAAAGCTAAAACTGACTGTCATGATAAGGCGAGAGACTGGTCGTTGTTCGCCGAGGTTTTTCGAGTCCCTAAAGACTTATGCCGCTTAGGGCGAGGGGCCGGCTCTGTCCGGCTTACAGGCGTGTATCGCGCCCCGAATTCGGCCTTCCGAATACCAGGGGCTTCGCCGAAATTTAAAATTATAGAATTCTATGGCTAAGTGAGAGTGATAAAGCATTATTAGTCCGGTTGCCTTGTTCGTTGTGCTGAGCACCTCCCTCGAAGGACCCAAACATGGGAACAAGAGTGCTCAGGTTTATCCCGAACACCCCAGCACTCGTGGCATGGGGGCAGAAGCCAAGGACTAGACATCTCTCAGATTGGATAAACAGCCAAACAGAAGGTAATATTTTAAATTCACACAAGCGTTGCATAGAGACTACGATACAAGTTCTCATACATACAGGACAAAACGAGCAAGTCTCATTCAAATATTACATTTTGTGAACACTCATCCACGATAAGACGGGAGCCCGGCAGAACACCCTCATAGTGCATCTCGGGATGGCAGTGCTCCTTGCCCTCCGGCGGCCCTTCCTTGATCAGCTTCACGGCGTCTAGCTTGACCCTCTGCGTTTTTACACGGGCGAAAGCCCGGCGTGCACCTTCAATGCAGATGGATCGCTTGATGACCTCCAGTCGTGGGCAGGCATCCACAAGCTGCCTCAACAGGCCGAAGAAGCTGTTCGGAAGGGTGTCGCCAGGCCACAACCGGACTATGAAGCACTTCATGGCCTAATCGGCCGCCTTACGGAGCTCAACCATCTGTTTCAACTGGTCGCTCATTGGCACCTGTTGTTCGGCCTCAGCATACTGAGACCAAAACAGCTTCTCCATCGAGCTCCCATCCTCGGCCCAGTAAAATTGAGCAGCATCGGACACACTGTGGGGCAAATCTGCGAATGCTCCTGAAGAGCTCCGGATCCAGGTAAGTAATCGATAGTTTACTTTTACATGCTTGCTTTGCATATAGAAAGCCTTACCCGCCGCTATCTTCTTCATCGCGTCGATCTCCTGAAGGACCTTCTGGGCCTCGGCCTTGGCACTCTTCGCGCTCTCATGGGCCGCGGCAAGCTCAGACTCTCGCGTCTTCAAGTCAAGCTCCAACGCCTCGTGCTTCGTCATGAGAGCCTGGAGCTCTTGCTGCACCTCGCCCACCCGAGCCTCGTGCCTCTCTCGCTCGGTGCGCTCCCTGGCCGCTGTCTCTTTGGCCTTGGTCAGCGCTTGCTTCAGGGTCGCCACCTCGGCTGTGGCCCCTGGCAGAACATACAATGATCCTGTCATTCTGCAATCGCGTCCCTTCTTATATATACATATATCTATAGACGGGGTATTACTTACCCTCGTTCTCCTCGAGCTGCCTCTTGACAAGGCCGAGCTCTTTCTTGGACCCATCGAGGTCCTGCTTCAGTACGACGACCTCCGCAGTTAGTGCGGTGGACGCCAGCAGAGAAGCCTGCATATGCATATTGACATACTTATATTAGACTCCTGCAATATTTTTGATCCTTTGTTCAGCTTTTCTTTGCGAACACCGAACAAAGCATCAGGGGCTACTGTCTACGCGGTAATACTTCTACTACATTTTAAAACACTTGCCTCGAAGCCTGTTAGTAGGCTCATACAGGCTTCAGTCAATCCGCTCTTGGCGGTCTGAACCTTCTGAATCACCGCACTCAGGATAGTGCAGTGCTCCTCCTCGATGGAAGTGCTGCGAAGCGCTTCCAACAGATTGTCCGGCGCCTCTGGATGGACAGAGGTCACCGGCACAGGCGTCTCACCCCTCTTAGAAGGAGACAGCCTGCCCGAGCCTGGAACCGCTGGAGGTTCCGGCGCGGTGTTCGGCTGAGGGCCGAACTCGGAGCTCTCAGGGGGCCCATCCCCTCTGCTCTCGGAGTCCATAAGGTTGCCTTGAGGCGCCTCCGGGACTATCTCCCCTCGATCCGGTGCCTCTTGAGACAACACCTCGGCGTCGTCGGCAGGATGAGGGGAGGTGGCAGTCGGGATTGGATTGCTATCCATGTCCGACGAACCCAGGGAGCCGTCCGATGATACCTCGATATTGGCTCGTTGCGGCCTGCGTAATTATGTTCGGCGATTAGGGAAAGAAATGCGACAGAGGAATCCTATGGGTTACTTTGGTATCCTAATACTTACGATCTCCCCTGGGGCTTGGCCCTGGGCAACCACTCGTCTTCACTATCGTCGGCGGCGGTGGAGCTGTCCGGAAGGAGAGTCCTTCCCTTCTTGGACCCTCTGGCCTCCCCAGTTGGGGCGGCCTTCCTTTTGTTGTCTCCCCTAGTCGGGCAGGGAGCCTCTTCTTCCTTTTCCTCGTATTCGGGGGAAGAGTGCGCCACAGAGTCATCGGACGGTGAGTCTGACTACGCCTGGCGTCGGGAACTCTTTCGAGCTCCCTTGGCCTTCTTGGTCTTCTCCGGCGCCTTATAAGGCGCCGGAGTCAGCATCCTCATCAAAAGAGCGTCTGCGGGGTCTTCGGGCAAAGGAGCCGAACAATCGATCTGTCCGGCCATCCTCTGCCAGTCCTGTCAAAGGTACGGGAGTTTAGATCCCGCATAGAGTCAATATATATGAAAAAGTATCCTATGAAAGGTAGAGCAGCTTACCACACTGGCTTGGCGCTTCGCGCTGAATCCACGATCCTCAGTAATGGGGGGAGGGACCTCGGCACTTTTGAACAGCACCCTCTAGGCGTCTTCATGAGTTGTGTCGAAGAGCATGTTCAAAGTTCGGTGATGTGCCGGATTGAACTCCCACAAGGTGAACTCCCGTTGTTGGCATGGGAGTATCCGGCGGACGAGCATAACCTGGACTATGTTGACAAGCTTGAGCTTCTTGTCCACCATGTTTTGAATGCATGTTTGGTGTCCGGTCAGCTCTTTCGAATCACCCCCAAGATAGACCCTTCTCTTTCCAAGAAGTGAGCCACATGGGGATACCAGATCAGAACTCGGGGGCCGCCACCCATGTGGGGTCGCGCGGCTCGGTGATATAGAACCACCCCGATTGCCACCCCTTTATGGTTTCCACAAAGGAGCCCTCAAGCCATGTTATATTGGGCATCTTGCCCAACATGGCGCCTCCGCACTCCGCCTGGCAGACGCCCACCACCTTCGGCTTGACATTGAAGGTCTTCAGCCATAAGCCGAAGTGGGGCTTGATGTGGAGGAATGCCTCGCACACGACGATAAACGCCGAGATGTTGAGGATGAAGTTTGGAGCCAGATTGTGGAAATCCAGGCCGTAATAGAACATGAGCCCCCGGACGAAGGGATGGAGAGGGAATCCCAGTCCGCGGAGGAAATGGGTAAGGAATACTATCCTCTCATGGGGCCTGGGGGTGGGGATGAGCTGCCCCTTATCAGGGAGCCGGTGCGCGATGTCGTCGGGCAGGTATCCGGCTCTCCTCAGTTTCTTGATGTCTCCCTCTGTGGCGGAGGAGACCATCCACTTGCCTCCCGCTTCGGACATGGTTCGAGAAGGTTGAGATGGAAGTGAGGACTTGGGCGCTAGAGCTCGAGTGTGCGAGAGCGGATGAGCAAAGAAGGAAGAAGGCGTGGATAGAAAGGTGAATCCTTATCCCTTTATATGGGCGGACAAAACTAAGCGTCCCCACTTGCCTGGTAAAACTCTCTTGTCCCCCAAGCGTCGTAATTGATGGCGCGGTTGGGTTACCCAAGCCCGTATTGATCAGAATCCCGTAATAAGGGGACATGATCTCTGCTTTGACAAGAAGTGTCAAAAAACTGCCTCCCGTTATGTGCGGGGCTGGTTAAAAGAAACGGTTCGAATAATCACCAGGCCATGACGTAACGTCGTGTTGCCAAAACAAGCTAGCAAATTAGATCTACGAAAATGTTATTCTCTCTACGGTGGAATGTGGAACTCATTTTGCAGGGTCGGACACTATCCTCGTATTCAACTTCATCTGCCATGTATTCGGAGAAGGAACCCGCCTTGCAATGCCGAAGACAATATTGCGCGCCGGACTCATCGTCATTGAAGCCTGGTTCAGGGGCTACTGTGGGAGTCCTGGATTAGGGGGTCTCCGGACAGCCGGACTATCTCCATTGGCCGGACTGTTAGACTATGAAGATACAAGATTGAAGACTTCGTCTCGTGTCTGGATGGGACTCTACTTGGGGTGGAAGGCAAGCTAGGCAATACGTATATGGATATCTCCTCCTTTCTAACCGACCTTGTGTAACCCTAACCCTCTCCGATGTCTATATAAACCGAAGGGTTTTAGTCCGTAGGACAACAATCACAACATACAATCATACCATAGGCTAGCTTCTAGGGTTTAGCCTCTCTGATCTCGTGGTAGATCTACTCTTGTACTACACACATCTTCAATATTAATCAAGCAGGACATAGGGTTTTACCTCCATCAAGAGGGCCCGAACCTGGGTAAAACATCGTGTTCCCTGCCTCCTGTTACCATCCGTCCTAGACGCACAGTTCGAGACCCCCTACCCGAGATCCGCCGGTTTTGACACCGACACCCGCTCTTTCCACAGCCCCGCGCCCGCTGACCGTAGAAGGGATTCCCCGTGATCCCATAGGCGTCGTTTCCACCGACATCTTTGGCGCGCCAAGTAGGGGGCGCAAGCTGTGAAAATCTGGTTTGAAGGTCAGTGCATCGACTTCATCATCACCATGGCCCCCAAGAGAAAGGGGATCACAGCGATTGCGTCGCCCGGAGCTGGCCCGTCTGCTCCAGCGCTGGCAGGCGACCGGGTGGCCATGGATGGGGCCGGGAGACGTGGCCCATGAGCATACAAGACACTCTGGCGATCGGAGTCATGCGAGCGGCGTCGTTCGAATCCGAGACGACGAGCCGCACGCCGCTGGGTCCGGGGGCGGGGCCATGCTATCCACAAGTGGCGCGGCAACCTCTACAGTGCCCCAGCTGGCACCCATGCCTCGGCCTTCCCAGGCCGCGCACGATGAGCGACACCGCGATGTCGGAGCCCCCGGGCACCACCGCGGAAAGAGCCCTGTGTGCCACTCGCAGAACGCACCAGGCCGGCGTGCACGCTCGGACGCGGGCGGAAGCGGCGTGCGACCGCGAGACCGTGACAGAGCCCTTCTAACCTGGTTAGAAGCTGGAGCGCATCATGGTCTATGCAGCTCTTGCCGTCACCCACGCCAGCAGAAGCGCGGGCACGCGTGCAACTGCTCCTCGACTTCACCCTGCTGCGGAGAAGCTCGATGAGTGGAGGGCCACCATCCGAAGCCTTGTCAGCTTCACCAACAAAGATGAGCCGCTCCCAACGGGACCCTCACAATGGCGTTTTGTCGAGCCGGTGCATGCCGGCAGTGGGGGGACCGGAGACACTGCAACCACGGTGCACTCTCTTCCCCCGCGGTCGCGACAGTAGCCACCGGCCCGTCGGGCCGACGCCTGTGACAATGTTTCCACCGAGCACGCCTAAATGAAGACACTCGAACTACCATCGAGCGATGGCGGAAGGCGCACCCTCAGTCAGATCGGCGTGCAGGGCTTGCTATGGACCACCCAGCGCCGGGGGGCCTAGCGGCCTGCCTTACGAGGTGGGTTGTCCGGCCTTTACCCGAGAGTTGCGGTAGTTCCAGTGGCCCTCCCACTGCACGTTCAAGCCTGATGTTGGGGAAAAGTACAACGGCAAGACTCACCCATCGGTGTTCCTCAGCATCTACACCATCGCGATGCAAGCCGCCGGGGCTCGCGATGATAAGGTGCTCGCCAACTACTTTCCGTTGGCACTTAAGCCCAACATCATGTCGTGGTTGATGCACCTGCCGGTGGATTCCATCTCTTCCTGGTCGGACCTGTGCCACGAGTTTGTTGGCACCTTTACCGGAGTCCACCAAGCTCCTGGCCAGGCAAGAGACTTGCATGTCATCCCCCAGAAGTATGCTGAGTCCCTGTGTAAGGACATACAAAGATTCAGCCGTGTGCAATATACCATCGCAGATGTTCATCCTGCCGCTGTCATCAGTGCATTCCATCAGAACGTACGCAACCGCAAGATGCGTGAAGAACTGGCGATGAACAAGGTCAAGGATGTAGCCGAACTTTATGTTCTGGCGGATAGGTGTGCTCAGGCTGAGGAAGGAAGGAAGTACCCCAGCGAAGACGCCGGTGCAGAAACCGACTCCACGGACGAAGACGCCGCCGCCCCAACGAAGAAGGGCCGACACCGTAACAGGAAACGTAAGGGCAAGACCGTTCTTGCCATTGAGGGATCCGGTGACCCCGGTGCCGCCAAGAAGGCCAAGGCTGATGACCCCGGCAAGGAGGTTGCCGGGTGCGCCGCCTGCCAGGACTTGGCGGCCGCCGACAAGCCAGGAGGCTCCGACAAGCAGTACTGCAAGATCCACCACACCAAGGGCCATGACCTCCAGAACTGCCAACAGGTTGAGCTGCTTCGTGAAAAGAAGAAAGCTGAGTATGAAAGGCGGGACAAGGAGAAGGGTCAGGATGGTGCTGAGGTGTCCGACAAGAAGCGTGGCGGCCAAGGGATCACCGCTACAAAGATAATCAACAAGAGAGGCCCGCCCGGGGCCGCGGTAAGAAGGAAGAAGATGATGATCATGATGAGGATGACAAGTCCGGTGAGCACGAATTCCAGAAAGCTACAGAGGCCATGTGCGTCGACAGTGGCGCCTCGCTGCACACCTCTCACTGCCAACTGAAGCAGTAGACGCGTGAGGCCACTGCGGCAGAGCCATCATTCGATGCCCAGAAGCCACTGAAGTGGTCCCGCATGACCATCATTTTTGACACCAAGGATCATCCTGATTGCATGACTGCAGTCGGGTGTTTGCCATTGTTGGTTTCACCAACAATACGCAACCTCAAGGTGACCAAAGTCCTGGTTGACGGTGGGGCGGGTCTGAATTTGATCTCCCCCATTGTGATCAAGAAGCTGTAGATTCCTGATGGAGATCTCGAGGAGACGGGCACGTTCCAAGGGGTCAACCCGGGTAGGAGTCAGCCGAAAGGTAAGATCATGCTGCCCCGTTACATTTGGGGGCGAGCTCAACTACAAGACGGAGAAGATAGTTTTTGATGTTGCCGAGATCCCATTGCCGTACAACGGGATCCTTGACCGCCCAGCGCTGGCCAAGTTCATGGCGATGTCACACTATGCCTACAACACATTGAAGATGCCGGGGCCGCTGACCATCATCACCGTCCCCTCTGACAAGAAAGACGCGCTCGTCTGTGCCGACCAACTCTACCGAGAGGCAGTTGCAGCAACTACCGCCAATGCACTTGTTCCTGCCGCTGAAGCCCCAGGAAGGAACAAGGCCGGCAAGACCTCTTGCACCCACTCCGGCAAGCGCACCTCTTCGGAGTGTTGTGCTCCTGTTGAGGACGTGCCAGAGAGCTCCACCAGCAAGAGCAAGAAGTCCAAGCCTGCACCACCAGAAACTAAGAAGGTGTCCATCAAGGAGCACGGCACAGGAGGGGTTTTCACTATAAGCTCCACCGTTGACAGCAAATAGGAAAGCACGCTCGTCGCCTTCCTGCGGGCGAATGTCGATGTATTTGCATGCCAAGCATCTGACATCCTTGGTGTTCCCAGGGAGGTGATTGAGCACCATCTTGCTATCTGTCCTCACGCATGGCCCGGCAAGCAGAAGGTCAGGAAGCAAGCTTTGGAGCGACAAGAGTTCATCATTGAAGAGATCAGGAAGTTCGAGGCGGCAGGCCTG
The DNA here is from genome assembly GCF_018294505.1 of Triticum aestivum. Classification (NCBI taxonomy): domain Eukaryota; kingdom Viridiplantae; phylum Streptophyta; class Magnoliopsida; order Poales; family Poaceae; genus Triticum; species Triticum aestivum. The sequence continues at coordinate 134,472,199 of NC_057809.1, read as the reverse complement.
GTTAGAGGAGTACTCCGCCCCACGTGGTTGGCCAATCCGGTGGTTGTGCGTAAGGCGAATGGGAAGTGGAGGCTGTGTATTGACTACACGGATATCAACAAAGCTTGTCCAAAGGATCATTTCCCTCTGCCACGCATCGACCAAATTGTAGACTCCACTGCTGAGTGTGACCTGCTGTCATTCCTCGACGCCTATTCGGGATACCACCAGATCTTCATGATGAAGGAAGACGAAGAGAAGACCGCGTTCATCACCCCATGTGGTACGTACTGTTTTGTACGAATGCCTTTCGGGTTGAAGAGCGCTGGTTCGACGTTTGCTAGGGCGGTCCAAATTGGTTTTGAGCCCCAGCTGCATAGAAATATGGAAGCCTATATGGACGATATAGTGGTCAAAACCAAGGACAGGGCCACGCTCGTACAAGATCTAGAAGAAACATTTGCAAATCTGCGCAGGATCAACCTCAAGCTCAACCCAGAGAAGTGTGTGTTCGGTGTCCCGTCCGGCAAACTTCTTGGGTTCTTTGTGTCTCAGGGCGGATTCGAAGCAAATCCTGACAAGATCAAGGCCATTGAGCAGATTGATGCGCCAAAACAAGTCAGGGACGTCCGTAGGCTTGCTGGCTGCGTTGCTGTCCTGAGTAGGTTCATCTCCAAATCCGCTGAGCGCGCCCTCCCCTTTTTCAAAGTTTTGAAAAAGGCGGGTCCAGTAGAATGGACCCCGGAGGCAGAGACAGCGCTGCAAGATTTGAAGAGGTACCTTTCCTCCATGCCGATACTAGTCGCACCTAAACCACAAGAGTTGTTACTGCTATACTTAGCGGCAATGAATCAAGTGGTCAGTGTTGCACTAGTGGCGCAGAGGGAACTCAAGGTAGAAGCGGCAGTAACAGCAGAGCCGTCAGATGATGGGCCGGGGCCCTCCCCGGCGGGGCTTGACGCCGACAAGGCGGAACCCCCGGCATGGCCCAGTCTCGGGAGGCGAAGTCTGCGCAGATGGGCGAAGTTGAACAAAAGAAGAAGAAGATGGTGCAACATCTAGTTTATTTTGTTAGTTCCCTCTTGCAAGGGGCTAGGTCAAGGTATTCCGGTATGTAGAAGCTACTTTTCGGCCTCCTCATGGCCTCGAGAAAGCCGCGCCACTATTTCCAAGCACATGAGATCACCGTTGTCACCCGCCTCCCATTGCAACGAATCTTGCACAACCCAGATGCAACTGGGAGGATTGTGGAATGGGCATTGGAGCTGTCGAGCTTTGGCCTCAAGTTTGAAAGTACTTCAACAATCAAGAGCCGAGCCTTGGCAGAGTTCATAGCAGAATGGATAGCAACGCCCGACGAAGAAGTTCAAGAGACCACCCTTCTCGGCAAGGAAACGCGCCACGATTTGGTTATGTACTTTGATGGAGCTTTCTCATTGCAAGGTGCTGGTGCCGGCATACTACTCGTCACGCCCACCGAAGAGCACCTCAAGTACGTAGTCCAGAAGCACTTTCCCTGGGAAAAAACGACGAACAACACGGTGGAGTACGAGGGACTGCTTGCCGGTCTCAAGATCGCGGCAGACCTTTGGGATTAGGAAGCTCGTCGTCAGGGGTGATTCACAGCTCGTCGTCAAGCAAGTCAACAAGGATTACCAGAGCCCGTTGATGGGAGCCTACGTTGATGAAGTGAGGAAGTTGGAAGAGCGTTTTGATTTGTAAGCAGAGCATGTCCCCCGAGCAGAGAACACCATTGTTGGCGACCTGTCGAAGCACACTGCCCTGAAGTTGCCTGTGGAACCAGGTACCTTTGTGCTTCAATTAACTCAACCATCCGTTGAGCCATCAGCAGGATAGAACAAGCGAAGGAAGGCGGGCCCTGGCAAGTACTTTCCCATCGAGCTCCCAGGAGCCGCCGGCAAGGACGTTGCCGGGTGTCCCAAGCCTGCCGGAGAGCAACAACCCCCGGCAGGGCCCTAGGCCCTGGCCATAGAGGCAGTTGCCCCTATGCACGAAGATGTGCCTTTAGTACTTGCTGTTGAGCCCCAGGCTCCGGCATGGGCGCAGTCCACCGTCCGTTTCCTCCAAACAGGGGAGCTTCCTGAGGAACAAGAAGAAGCAGAGAAATTAGCCCGTCGGTCCAGCATGTACCAGTTTGTGGATGATGCCCTGTACAGAAGGCGACCGAACAGTGTGAAGTTGAAGTGCATTCCTCGGGAAGACGGACTGAGGCTGTTGGCAGAAATACACGGAGTCATGTGTGGCTCGCACATAGGGTCGAGAGCCCTTGCCGGCAAAGCGTTCCGGCAAGGCTTCTTTTGGCCCACCGCCCTCCAGGATGCAACTGCCCTACTAACCAAGTGTGAAGCATGTCAGTTCCATTCAAAGAAGCTTCATCAACCAGCCCAAGCCCTTCAGACAATCCCCCTTTCCTGGCCTTTTCGGTCTGGGGGCTCGAAATACTGGGCCCCTTTCCCCGCGCTGTCGGGGGCTTTGAGTACTTGTACATCGCGACTAAGGGAGTCCTGGATTAGGGGGTGTTAGGATAGCCGGACTATGCCTTCAGCCGGACTCCTGGACTATGAAGATACAAGATTGAAGACTCCGTCCCGCGTCCGGAAGGGACTTTCCTTAGCGTGGAAGGCAAGCTTGGCGATACGGATATGAAGATCTCCTACCATTGTAACCGACTCTATGTAACCCTAACCCTATCCGGTGTCTATATAAACCGGAGGGTTTTAGTCCGTAGGACAACATACACATCAACAATTAAAACATAGGCTAGCTTCTAGGGTTTAACCTCCTCGATCTCATGGTAGATCTACTCTTGTACTACCCATGTCATCAATATTAATCAAGCAGGACGTAGGGTTTTACCTCCATCGAGAGGGCCCGAACCTGGGTAAAACTTTGTGTCCCTTGTCTCCTGTTACCATTTGGCCTAGACGCACAGTTTGGGACCCCCTACCCGAGATCCGTCGGTTTTGACACCGACATTGGTGCTTTCATTGAGAGTTCCTCTGTGTCGTCGCCATCAGGAAGGATGCCTCGCCCCGTATTTAAAGACGGCACCATTGCTAAGGGAGCTTTTGCTGTCGGCCAAACCCTTCGGTTAGGTGGCTTTCTTATGACCGCTTGTTCGGCTTATGCGCCGACGATGACCTCTCGAGCCATCGAAAACAATCTTCATGTCAACTCGAAACTCGCCGAGAAGTTAGATCCAATAGAGCTTTTCTCCATAAACGAGCTCTTGGATCGCTTCGCCGCCCTGGGAGTCGCTACGGATTACGACTAGATTGGGCCTAAAACCGATCTGAGAGAGATTAACTGTCCCCAAGTAACCCATCACGTTGCCGTGGTAGAGGGACAGTGCGGCAACCCTTCATCTATCTTAAGGACTTGCTACGTATGGATCCCCGATCCCTCCAAGCCGGATACCCGCGGAGGGGAGGATATCACTCAAGACCTGAACTTAGAGTCAGGCGACGGGCTGGATTCGTTAGACAACATCCAGGAATCCAAATTGTCGAGTTTAGAAATTCCTCGGCCTCTGAGCCTTAGATGGGGTGAGGCTTCGGATTTAATTCCACCCACCCACCCCAACATAAGAGATCTATCCAAAATCAGGCAAGAACCCGATGAAACAGTACATCATTACTGGGCCAGATTCCTCCTGGTTAAGAACAGGCTAAGGGACTGCCGCGAGGAAGACGCAATCTCAATCTTCTGCAATAATTGCACAGACAAGGGAATACTCAACGCCATAAGTCACCGTGATATTACACGCTTCGCTGACTTGGCGTCCATTGTACGAAAGTACTGTGTGATGCAAAGCGCCTGGAAAACCAAAATAAAATTTTGGGACAATTCGGCCCTGAATACAAACCCAGTCCGAAATAAAAGGGTGCATCATCACCAGTCACCCGGGTCAAGCACTAAAAAGCAAAAACCCTCTACAGGGCATGGAACCGTACTGGAAGGGTGGCTTAATGGACCCTGTAAAATTCACAGTACAGAGGACGCCACACCAACTCACAGCCTCAGAGCATGTTGGATACTCCGGCAGGCGGCCAAAATTGGCGAAAATCTCCTAATTCCGGAGGCCACAAAAAGCCACCCTAGAGACACCAATACGATATTAACAGTCTTCGAGACTTTCGCATCCAATAATATGCGCAAAAGGACACTCCTCACCCTTGCCGAAGTCTACCAAGTAGCAACAATAAACCCATGGAGTGACATGGCTATTACCTTTAACGCCAGTGATGAACCTAAATTCTGAACAGCCCGAGCACCAGCCGCATTGGTCCTCAGTCCAATAGTGGACGCCATTCGTCTTACCAAGGTACTCATGGACGGCGGCAGCGGATTGAACATCATTTACGAGGAGACCCTTCAAAAAATGGAAATAGACTGGAACCACATTGAGCGAAGCAGCACAACCTTTAGAGGAATAATCCCCAGTCGGGAAGTGCGCTGTATAGGAAAAATCACACTAGATGTGGTGTTCGGCACGCCAGCTAATTAGAGGTCCGAAGAGATCACGTTCCAGGTGGCTCCGTTCAGCAGCGGTTATCACGCTCTGCTAGGGCGGGAAGCGTTTACAATCTTCCAAGCAATACCCCATTACGGGTACATGAAGCTCAAGATGCCCGGGCCTAACAGGATCATCACTCTCGCTACTTATCCGGACATAGCATTCCGTGCCGAAAACAAGACAGCCGCACTGGCCCTCAAGGCACTATCCGAAGCCCTAGCGGCTGAGGAGCTGACTGTGCTGCGCTCTACGGTGAATAGGGACGATGTGGTACTCGACAAAAGATCCAAGTCCACCTCCTTTAAACCGGCAGACGAAATAGTCAAATTCCAAGTCCATCCAACGGACCCCAATAAAACAGCTTCCATCGGGGCACAGTTAAACCCTAGTGTCGACGCCGCATTGCGAGAGTTCCTACGAGAGAACTGGGACATTTTCGCCTGGCACCCTTCAGACATGCCAGGAATCCCACGCAGGCTGGCCGAGCACAGCTTAAATATCCAAACAGGATTCAAACCTGTCAAACAGGCTCTTCGGCGTTTTTCCGAACCTAAGAGACAGGCCATGGAGAGGAGCTAGCAAAGCTATTGGAGGCCGATTCGTCAGAGATATAAAACATCCGGACTGGCTAGCAAACCTGGTGATGGTACCAAAGAAGGACAAATCCTGGCGCCTGTGTGTTGATTTCAAAGACCTTAACAAGGCTTGCCCAAAGGATCCCTTCCCCCTCCCCCGGATCGACCAAATTATCGACGCTCCCGCAGGACACGATTCATTGTGTTTCCTCGACGCATATTCTGGCTACCATCAAATCAAGATGGCAGAACCAGACCAAGCCGTAATGGCATTTATCACACCATACGGGCCATTCTGCTTTAACACGATGCCCTTCGGGCTCAAAAACGCCGGCGCAACATATCAGCGCATGATTCAGACATGTCTGGCAAGCTAGGTCGGCAAAATAGTGGAGGCATATGTAGATGATGTGGTCGTCAAAACAAGACATGTTGAATCTCTAGTAGACGACTTGAGGCTCACATTTGATAACCTCCGAACATACGACATCAAGCTCAACCCGGAAAAATGCGTTTTCGGCGTTCCAGCCGGAAAGCTCTTGGGCTTCATTGTATCCCGTAGAGGAATTGAAGCAAATCCAGCCAAGATCCAAGCTCTGTCGCAACTGGATATCCCAAAGGACCTCAAACAAATACAAAAGTTAACCGGATGTGTGGCGGCTCTAAGCCGCTTTATCTCCCGCTTGGGAGAGAAGGCCCTACCCCTTTACCGCCTCCTTCGGTGCACCGAACACTTCAAATGGACGGACGCAGCCACAGTCGGACTCGACGAAATAAAGGCCATACTGGCAACAAACCCAGTCCTGGCCGCGCCAAACATTGGCGAACCAATGCTATTATACATTGCAGCAACACATCAGGTTGTAAGCGCAGTGCTCATCGTCGAACGAGAGCGGACGGGCACAAATACCCCCTTCAAAAGCCGGTCTATTATGTGTCCACTGTCCTCACTCCCTGCAAATCACGGTACCCTCATTATCAAAAGATTGCGTACGCGGTATTCATGGCATCCCGGAAGCTACGACACTACTTTCAAGAGTGTTCAATAATAGTAGCCTCGGAAGTACCACTTAACGATATTATAAACAACCGTGACGCAATGGGCCAGATTGCGAAATGGGCCATCGAGCTCCTCCCGTTCGACATAACTTATAAGCCACGACGAGCCATCAAGTCACAAGTCTTGGCCGACTTCGTCGCAGAATGGATGGAGGCCGAACTCCCTAAAGAGTACAGCACATATTCAAATTGCATCATGCATTTCGATGGCTCCAAGATGTTGGCCGGACTGGGGGCTGGCGTCATTTTGACGTCCCCCATAGGAGACATAGTTCAATACGTACTACAGATTATGTACACGGACTCCAACAATGCAGCCGAATATGAGGCCCTTTTACATGGTCTCCGAATGGCAGTATCCATGGGCACCCAACGCCTAGAGGTGCGCGGGGACTCGAACCTCACAATATCCCAAATAAATGGAGACTTCGATGCTAAGGATCCAAAAATGGCAGCTTACCGCAACGCCGTCCTAAAAATGTCAGCTCGGTTCGAGGGGCTTGAATTTCACCATATAGCCCGGGAAAATAATCAGGCGGCAGATGTCCTGGCACGCATCGGCGCAAAACGCGATGTAGTCCCCCCCAACATCTTCTTGGAAAGGCTGTTCAAGCCATCCGTAGCATGGGAAGGGGAGCCGAACAATAACAGCCCGGACCCAACCGCACTGCCCAACACCGACCATTCTGACACAATCGGAGGCTCTGCCAATGAAATAACACCTTCAGCCCACGTAATAATGGCCGTCGTCGCCCCGTGGACAGAACCATTCCTCGCCTACCTTACTAGGCAGGAACTCCCCGAGGACCAAAATGAGGCACGCTGCATAGTATGGCGATCCAAAGCCTACAGAGTCCACGAGGGAGAGCTTTATAAGAAAAGCACTACCGGAGTCCTTCAAAGGTGCATCTCCGAAGAAGAGGGGCGAAATCTCCTGGCTGAAATTCATGCCGGACTCGGCGTTCATCACGCTGCAGCCTGATCCCTTGTAAGCAAGGCCTTCCGTACAGGCTTTTATTGGCCGACGGCCCGGGCAGACACTCAGGATTTAGTCCAACGATGCACCGGTTGCCAGCTCTTTGCAAACCAAAGCCATATGCCACCCACCGCCCTCCAAACCATCCCCATTACTTGGCACTTCACGGTCTGGGGGCTTGACATGGTTGGACCCCTTAAAGGCGGAACCCACAAGCAAAAATACTTACTGGTCATGGTGGATAAGTTCACCAAATGGATAGAAGCCAAGCCTGTTAAGACGGCCGAATCCGGACCGGTGATAGACTTTATATCCGGGGTTGTACACCGTTACGGCGTCCCCCACAGCATCATCACTGATAACGGCACGAACTTCATGGCCGACGAGGTAAAACTCTGGTGCAAAAACATGGGCATCAAGCTCGATTATGCTTCCGTCTATCACCCACAAACTAACGCCCAGGTCGAACGTGCAAATGGTCTTATCATGAGCGGCATCAAACCCAGATTAGTGCAGTCCCTCAAGGAATCTAACACGCACTGGGTAGAGGAGCTTGACTCCATACTCTGGGGGCTGCGAACCACGCCGAATCGCACCACCGGATACACACCATTCTTTATGGTGTACGGCGTAGAGGCAGTTTTGCCTTGCGACATAATTCATGACTCACCTCGAGTGCGCATGTACGAAGAAAGAGAAGCCATGCTCGATCGGCAGGACAGCTTGGACGCATTGGAGGAGGAGCATGACGTGGCAAAAGCATGTTCCGCATTTTATCAACAGCAGGCTCGAAGATACCAAAGCAGAGAAGTACGGGCCAAAAATTACAACGTTGGCGAATTAGTTCTACAACTACTGGACAAGAAAAAGGACAAACTCAAGCCCAAGTGGGAAGGTCCCTTCATAATTGACCAAGTCCTGACTAGTGGAGCGTACCGCCTGCGGGATGCATCGGATAACCGACTCGAGCCAAACCCATGGAATACAGCCCGTCTCTGAAGATTCTATGCCTAGCGCCGGACTCTGTGTTCATCTCCTTCCTCTGTCCATTTTTTATATTTTCTGTCTTACATTTCTCTTCTTCTCTCTCTCTCTCTCTTATAGCCTCTAAAGGCTCATAAAGTGACGCGCTACCCGCGCTCATTAAACCTGGGGGCTTCTTTAAGCAGAAGCTTATTCATACGGGCTTCATGCCCAACACATGTGTCACACTTCCGCATGTACCTTTTATTCACCATTATATGCATCGATATGACTTAAGTTTTGGCCAAGCTGGGTTGCCTGGCTCCTGTGCTTACCCCTACGTTCCCAATTGTTCGGCTAGGTGGTAAAGGGAGCACCTCTGCGATTGTTACTGCCGGGTCAGCCGGACATGTACCTCAGACTGGGTGAAGCCGAAAACTAGCGTTCTTAAGGGAATATTCGGTCGGTGAACTAAAGATGATCTTCTTTTATTTTTATCTATACGCCCCCAGATGTTTTTCCTATGTTTCTTTTTGCAGCATGGACATGCACCTTAGGGCATGCCTCCCAGGGAAAGGAACCCCTAACGGAACTATTCTCCTTGGAAGATGTTTCTTACTAACCATGTAATATAACATACCTTGTCGGGCACTTGTCTGTTCACGCCCTAATGACCCCTACGCCTGGTCTCCATGCATTCCCCGGTTCCTATATAACCGCATGGGAATTCGGACACACTTTGGACCGTCAGGTCCCGAGGCTGAAGCGAAAAGGTCGGCCATGACAAATGATCTACAATCTGGCTAGAAGGCATTATAAATGTCAATTAAATTACATAGTCATTTTGACTGGTTGTATTCCTCTTCAATACCATCTAACAGGCTGTCTAATTTATAGTCCTGCTGGGAATACTTTGCGGCCAACTCTACTTGGCCGTATACTAAGCTTACAGGGATCTCCTTCCCATCGGGCCCTACAGGACCGACCTCGGCCATGTGGTTGGGGTCAGCCTTTGTGTACCGTGTCTTCACCATGGCCCAGGCCTCCCTAGCGCCTTGACGGCATGCTGATATCTTCCACAATTGGAAGCGCCACCATGCTCCCTTTAGCTTCTGCGCGAGCTCTCCAAGACCTTCGGGCATGGAGACGGATGGCCACAGGGCCTGGGCGACGCCTTGCATCGCCTGCCGAACTCGATCGAGCAGTTGCGAGAGCTCGGGAAGAAGGTCACCCGTAGAACCGGGCATCTCCTCTGCAGGACGGCTTGTTAGCACACCTACAGACATTGCTCTGTTAGTCGACTTCCCCGCCGAACTTTCTTTCAAAAGGTTCATTCAAGCACTTACTAAATATGCCACGCCAAAGCCGCTGATTCTCCTTCACGGAGTCTGACAGCTGGGCACGAACATCTTTCAGCTCGACGCCCAGCTTGGTGTTGGCATCTTGGAGATTGTTCTTCTCCCCCATCACCTTTAGCAGCACCCTGTCACCAGCCTTTAGCTGGCGTAGGAGGTGTTGCCTTTCCGGATTCAATCCGGCGCCATCTGCAATTTCATTTGTCAGATTCGCACCAAAGCCGTGCTTCGCAAAATACTTATCTTTCGAAGTGTATATTACCAGAGGGGGTCTCCTTAGGCCCCCCTGCCGCGGCTAGTGTGGCCTCCAGTTGGGCTTTGCACTCTTCCAGCTCCTTGGACAGTAGGGAATTCTTTTCTGTAAGAACCTGCATATCAATGATCCTTAAATCAGTTATTCTAACTGTTTCAAGTCTTGGGGGCTACTGCTATATACATATAATTACCAAAATTTTCTTACCCGTATGTCTTTTACATATTGCTCCGTGGCACTGGCTAGACCATTTTGAGTGGCACGGAGGTGCGCATCTCCCAAGTTGAAGGCATCTAACGCCCCTTGGGAGAAACAGGCGTCGTGAAGAATTGTCCGGCGACGCCTGTGGTTCATGGCACTCTCCACCTCAGAATTGGTGGCAGACAACCCGTCCACATCCTCCGTCGGAGGACCGTCTGGCGCGCGCCTTGCGTTCGCCTCCGCCTCCGAACCAGGCTTTGGAGCCTGGCTGGTGGAGGCGCGATTGGCAGCCTCTCCGGGTATAGTCCGGCAAGGTATCTTAGTCCTGAAGAGAGCACGAGTGTCAATGTGCCTCGAAGGTATAACACTTGGGATAAGGGGGCGCGCCATACCTTTGTGCTGACGCCTGGGTCCGGACTGCACTTCTTTTCGGCCCACGGGGCCCTACGGCCCCTCGTTGGCTTGTCACCTCAGGTTCGGCCTTCCACCTTAAAAACCTCCCCTGCAAAGTTCGGTTGCAATCAGGAAACTGAACACGAGTGAGCGGACACCTATTCGGGGTACTGGGACTTCGATCTCAGGTACCTGGGGCGTCAGGATTAGCCCTGGGTAATCGGCCGTAATGGCCACCAAGGCATTGTCCTCGCTCAATTGATGGAACACTCCATCAATCAGCTCCACAGATATGTCCGGATCCTCTTGAGAGGCTGGGTCAAGGGACCATCCTGGGTCCTCGGGTTGTGGAGGAGGGCTGCTTATTTCCTTAACAGCCCGGCGTAGTTCCTGCATTAAAGTCGTCAGACTGAATATTTAACAATGGGAATACAAAACGGATGGACAAGTAAATACGGCCGCTTACCCAGCTCAGGGGATTGTGCATGGAGAATCCACCCTGAGGGTTGACGCAGAGAAATTCCTCATCTTCTCCCTTATACAAAGTGGACAAGATCTTTAGTAGAGCGGCAGCTGAGTCCGGCCCCTTACGACCGTAGCGAGTGGCGTCGTCCTCCCCGTTGAAATCCCACATGGGGTGGCTTCTATACTGACGCGGCTGCACCCCCCGCATAATGCATTCAGCCATAACCCCGATCATGGTTAGTCCGGAATGGGCTAACAATCTTATTCGGCCCATCAGGTAAATGATGTCCCTGTCACTTTCCCTCTGGGGGCTCCGTGGGCGCCAGCTTAGGCGCTTCTTTAAGGGAGCACTATTGAATTCAGGGAGGCCAATCCGGACAGGATCCGGCAGCGGGACGTCTTCTATATAGAACCATTCCGAGGGCCAGTCTTCGGATGCCTTCTTTGGGGTTCCGGACAGATATCCGGTCCCGGTGATGCGCCACACTTCGGCTCCGCCCACTTGATACATTGACCCCTTCTTGGAACGGGGCACGAGGCAAAATATCTCCTTCCATAGTCCGAAATGAGCTTCAACACCCAAGAACAGCTCGCAGAGGGCTACAAAGCCCGCGATATGCAATATTGAGGCAGGCGTGAGATGATGTAGCTGGAGGCCGTAGAACTCCAGCAGCCCCCGGAGAAATGGGTGGATTGGAAATCCGAGCCCCCTTATTAAGTAAGGGACAAGGCACACCCGCTCTCCTTTGGAGGGATTAGGGGCATTCTCTGCTTGCTCTCCGCCGTTGTAGACGGCAAGACCAACTCGAACCGGGACCATATAGGCCGGGGGGAGAAATCCCTTGGTCTGGAGCGTCACTAGCTCGCTATGCAGGGTGGAACATCTCTCCTAATATCCAGGCTTAGGGCTGGAAGGGAGAGGGGAGGAGTTGCGACGGCTGGCCATGGTGGAATGGACCTTTGTCGGATGCGCTCTGATGAACACTCGCGGAGGGGAGAAGGTGTGGATTGGATCTAAATCCTCGTCCCCTTAAATAGGGCAGCTCATTTTACGCGGTTAGGGGTGTGAATGTAAAAACACTCAGACTTTTCATATTTGTTTGACAAATGGGAAGCGGCCATTATTGGGCGTAGAAGCCAAGGAGCGCAACATCTACAAGAAACCGGACTTTATTCAAACAGGTACACGGAATTTGGAGGAGAACCCACCTTGCAATGCCGAAGACAATCTGCGCGCCGGACTCATTGTCATTGAATCCTGGTTCGGGGGCTACTGAGGGAGTCCTGGATTAGGGGCTGTTCGGATAGCCGGACTATACCTTCAGCCGGACTCCTGGACTATGAAGATACAAGATTGAAGACTCCGTCCCGCGTCCGAAAGGGACTTCCCTTGGCGTGGAAGGCAAGCTTGGCGATACGGATATGAAGATCTCCTACCATTGTAACCGACTCTATGTAACCCTAACCCTATCCGGTGTCCATATAAACCGGAGGGTTTTAGTCCGTAGGACAACATACACATCAACAATTAAAACATAGGCTAGCTTCTAGGGTTTAACCTCCTCGATCTCATGGTAGATCTACTCTAGTACTACCCATGTCATCAATATTAATCAAGCAGGACGTATGGTTTTCCCTCCATCGAGAGGGCCCGAACCTGGGTAAAACTTCGTGTCCCTTGTCTCCTGTTACTATCGGGCCTAGACGCACAATTCCGGACCCCCTACTGAAGATCCGCCGGTTTTGATACCGACAGCGACCGACAAGTTCACAAAGTGGCTGGAAGTGGAACCAGTGAGAAAGGTGACAGCACAGTCAGTCGTCAAGTTCTTCAAGGGTCTAGTCTACCATTTTGGTGTGCCCAACAGAGTCATCACCGACAACGGCACGCAGTTCACGAGCCGCACCTTCATGCAGTGCATTCAAGACCTCGGCAGCAATGTCTGTTTTGCTTCTGTTGCCCATCCCTGAAGTAACGGCCAGGCTGAAAGGGCGAATGCAGAAGTGCTGCGAGGCCTCAAGACTAGGACTTTTGACAAGCTGCACAAGTGCGGAAGGCGTTGGGTTGATGAGTTGCCAACAATTCTTTGGTCGATCAAAACAACGCCAAATCGAGCTACTGGCTAGACACCATTTGCCCTGGTTTACGGGGCAGAGGCAGTTCTCCCCACGGAACTCATATACGGGTCACCTCGAGTGCTCACTTATGATGAGCTTGAGCAAGAGCAGTTACGCCAAGAGGATGTGATGCTCCTTGAGGAAGATCGTCTTCGGGCTGCTGTGCGAGCCGCTCGCTACCAGCTGCCTTGCGTCGCTATCATAGCCGCAAGGTTCACGCCCGATACCTTGAGTAAGGCGACCTTGTTCTTCAGCGGATTCAATCCTCTAAGAATTCAAACAAGTTGACGCCGAAGTGGGAGGACCCTTATCGAGTAATGCGAGTCACCAGGCTTGGCGCAGTCCGCCTGGAGACCGAAGATGGCATTCCAGTGAGCAACTCCTGGAATATCGAACATCTTCGCAAGTTTTACCCCTAAGGCGCGGTTGCCGGGAGCCCCAGCAACCCCCATTTTGTACTAGCCTTTCCGGCAAGGCATGTAACCCTATGTATAAAGCCAGGCGCAGACCCTGAGCATAAATAAATGAAGCGCTGGCGCCCTAGAATTAGCATGCATGCTAGGTTGAGTCTATCTCTCTGTTAGGGTTGATAGTGCTTGGCGGCAACTACACCCTAGCATAGAGGTTGAGTGCGTGTTCGTTTGTCTCTTTCAGTCCTCTTTTTTGGATCGCAGGTTACGCAAGCATTCCTGCAGAGCCATTTGGAGAAAAGAAGATGGATCGACACCCTGATCCCGGCGAGCCAAGGTTGCCGGGGGGGCTGCAAGTTCAGATGAGTTTTATCTCCCCTGCTATGCGTTTCTGTATGAAACTTGAACGCATGAAACCTCCCTCGTTCCTGCGCCACCGTGCTCCCTCCTCCCCATGCCCGAAATCCCTTTCAGGCCGGAGTCTGGTTGTAGTTGCGGTGGAAGGGGAAACAAGCAAGGTGCCCGATCCTACTCTACCCCTGTCGGCGTTCTGAGAACGGGGGTCCCCAGACTTGCCTGCCTGCAGCCCACGGCGTGGCTCTGCGAGCGGGCCCGTACGGTCCATCTTCACTGGCAAGCACTCAAGACTCGTGAGACGGATGACGCAAGACCTCCTCAGGAGCGGCCTCACCGGGTCGGTTCGCAAGGGGCGGAAAGTTCAAGGCAAGGCAAACCTCGCGAGGTTCTCGTGACATGAGCCATGATGATCAAGGCTAGGCGGGCGCCAGTCTATGCAGCGTTCTTGTTTCCTCTTTGGTGCTAAGGAAGCAAGCGCAGGCGCGGAGTACCGAGGCGTCAAGCAAATGTTTCCATATCGGTGCAACGAGACCAAGACCAGCAGGACGACAGGAGGAGGTCACCTTGGAGCCCAAGGCGGTGTCACCACCAGAGCCTTTGGCAGGCGAAGACTGCTTTTGTCAGGACAAGTTGTACTAGTTGTCCCCTTTCAAATTGGCCGTTGTGGGATCCCTTCCCACTCAATAATTGGGAAGAGTACCGGGGCCTCTATAGATAGTACTAGCCACCACCATAGGAGGCAACTCATCAAGAGACAACTGAGCCTCAGGATCGATCTGATCTCGAGCCAACCCTTAGTCACACTCGAGCACAAGAACACCTCAACCTCAGGAAGCTGTTCTTCCCCTTGTACTATTCATCCATAGCCCAAGAGCCAATCCACCACCACCACACTGGAGTAGGGTATTACACTACAACGGTGGCCTGAACCTCCCTTGTGTTGTGAGTTCGTCGAGTTAGCCCTTGAGATCTTAGCAAGCTAGGACGTGGATCGGTAGGGGGAAATCTTCGCTCGCACCCCATTGTTCGAAACTTGAGGGTTTTGCCGGAACCCATGATCTGACATTTGGTGCACCAGGTAGGGGTGCGCCGAAGCTTCCCTTCCGTCACTCCGCATCCCATCGCTTCATCGTCTCCATGGCGGATGCATGCTGCGCCCGCGCCAAGCGCTGGGCTGCCCTCGCCACCCGCGTTGCTCAGACGGCCCTTGTCGGCGGGCCACCCCGTTGTTCCCCGTCGCCTGCCGCCAACGCCGCCACCGGCCCGGTGGGGAACGAGCAGCAAGCGTCCTCGTTGCACCCCTCGGTGCGACAGGATGGCCGCACCGCCAATCCATCGCTGACTCCCGCTGGTTCATTGTCTCACGCCCATCGCGCTCTAGCGGACGCGCGGGCCGCGCTCCTCATGGCGCACGAGCTCCTGCACTACCGCCCAGTCGACGACCTCCACGAGGACTGGCTCGACCACATCACCGAGCTTGTCAGCGCTGTAGGGGGCCCCCCTGCACCGTCCCTCTTGCTGCCTCACCCTCCGCTAGCTACAGTGACGTAGCTCACGGAGCACCTCTACCACCTCTGCACCAAGACGGCACCCTGGCGCCAAGGCGCGCGGCTCCATGGTGCGACTCACCGCGTCCGGCGCCCGTGCGTGAAGAAAGAAGCTGTCAAGAAGTCCCTCGACCACAAGAGAACGCCCCACCACTTCCTGCAACGCCGCGCCAGGATCGTTTGCTATGGCAGGGCCCCGCGCCGCTTGCCGTAGCGGCCCGCGGGCGCCAAGACCAAGCTCCACCTCCAAGACGGGCCCCGGTGACCATGGCCGGCTGCCGCGCCTTCACCCCCGAGCTGCGTAGCGTCGCCTGGCCGAGCAAGTTCAAGCCAGATTTGCCTCCTCGCTACGACGGCACTCCCGACCCCGCAAAGTTCCTACAGCTCTACGAGCTGAGCATCGAGGCGGCCAACGGCGACGAGAAAGTCATGGCGAACTGGTTCCCCATGGCGCTCAAAGACGGTGCTCGGACGTGGCTCTTGAACCTGCCTCCAGGCTCGATCTCCTCCTGGGACGAGATGGGCGACCGCTTCGTCACCAACTTCGACGGCACTCGCGACCGCCCACCGGCCGTGGGTGACCTACGCCGCGTCAAGCAACAACCAGGAGAGACCCTCCAGAAGTACATCCAGCGCTTCAACAACGTTCGCCTCAAGATCCCCAAGGTGACGGACGAGGCCATCATCTCCGCGTTCTCTGATGGCATCCACGACGTCAAGATGAAGGAGGAGCTCACCATCCACGAGGAGTTGTGCACATCCTTGGAGCTGTTCAACCTGGCGACCAAGTGCGCAAGAGCTGAGGAGGGGTGCCTCTCCCTCCTCAAGCTCCCGGCTGTGGACCCAGAGGAGAAGAAAGCCAAGGCCAAGGACGTGAAGCGCAAGGGAGCAGCCGTGCTCACGGCAGAGCCAGACACCAAGCGCGGCAGAGACCAGCCCGAGTCATCCAAGAGCAGCCGACCGTGCTGCGCCTTCCATAACCTGCATACCCACAACACCAACGACTATCAAGAGCTCAGAGCCATTCGAGAAGGACGCTTCGGTCGACGCCCCGAGCGCAACGACCGGGGCTACGGCCGAGGAGGAGGACGTGGTCCGTGCCAGGAGTGGCGCGACCGGCCTCGTGAGGACCGTTGGCAGGATCAGCCTCGTGAGGGCGCCTGGAGGGACCAGCCTCGTGAGGATCATCCTCAGGGCAACGCCTGTCTTCCTCCACTACCACCGCCACCAAGGAGGAACGACGACCACCATCAAGACGAGGGGGCTGGGGGCTTCCAAGAGTCGCGTGGTATCACCTGCATCTTGGGAGGAGCTCAGGCCCCAGCCTCACAGCGTATCTTCAAATAGTTTGCTCATGAAGTGAATGCAGTCCTCCCCAAGCTCGAGGCCACGCGCCTGCTCAGATGGTCCAAGTGCGCCATCACCTCCAGTTCGGCAGATCAGCTCAAGTGTGCGGCCACTGTTGGTGTTCTCACCATGCTCTATTCACCAGTCATCAGCAACGTATAAGTCACCAAGACTCTCATCGACGGCGGCGCAGGGCTCAACATCCTGTCCGTCGACACGTTCGACAACCTCCAAGTGTCGTATGACCAGCTTCAGCCTACCAAGCCTTTCTCAGGAGTGACCGATGGTTCCACCACACCGATAGGGTAGATCCGCCTCCCTGTCACCTTCGGAGAGTGCAACAACTACCGCACCAAACTCATCGACTTCGACATTGCGCACATCCGCCTGCCATACAACGCCATCCTCGGGTATCCAGCCCTGGCCAAGTTTATGGCGGTGACCCACCAGGGCTACAATGTCCTCAAGATGCCAGGAAGCGGAGGAATCATCACGGTCCCGTGTGAAGAAAGAGACGCGGTGAGCTCCCTCGAGCGTGCCTTCCAAGCTGCAGCAATCGACGACCCCGACAGCAAGAGCGAGTGCCCTCCTGAGGCCACCCCCAAGAAGAAGAAGCATCTGCGCCGTGCAGGACCTCAGGAGGGTGGCATCGTGAGCGGTACCTGATACGTCTCCATCGTATCTACTTTTCCAAACACTTTTGCCCTTGTTTTGGACTCTAACTTGCATGATTTGAATGGAACTAACCCGGGCTGACGCTGTTTTCAGCAGACTTTCCTTGGTGTTATTTATGTGCAGAAACAAAAGTTCTCGGAATGACTTGAAACTCCACGGAACATCTATTCACAAAATAAGAAAAATACTAGAAGAAAAATCCATGTCATGCGGCCCACACCATGTCCACGATGGTGGAGGGCGCGCCTGCCCCCCTCTGGCGCACCCCCCTACCTCATGAGCCCCCTAACGCTCCACCGACCTCCACTCCAACTCCATATATTCACTTTCGGGGAGAAAAAATCAAGGAGAAGGATTCATCATGTTTTACGATACGGAGCCGCCGCCAAGCCCTAAAACCTCTCGGGAGGGCTGATCTGGAGTCCGTTCGGGGCTCCGTAGAGGGGAATCTGTCGCCGTCGTCATCATCAACCATCCTCCATCACCAATTTCATGATGCTCACCGCCGTGCGTGAGTAATTCCATCGTAGGCTTGCTGGACGGTGATGGGTTGGATGAGATTTATCATGTAATTGAGTTAGTTTTGTTAGGGTTTGATCCCTAGTATCCACTATGTTCTGAGATTGATGTTGCTATGACTTTGCTATGCTTAATGCTTGTCAATAGGGCCCGAGTGCCATGATTTCAGATCTGAACCTATTATGTTTTCATGAATATATGTGAGTTCTTGATCCTATCTTGCAAGTCTATAGTCACCTACTATGTGTTATGATCCGGCAACCCCGAAGTGACAATAATCGGGACCACTCCCGGTGATGACCATAGTTTGAGGAGTTCATGTATTCACTATGTGTTAATGCTTTGTTCTGGTACTCTATTAAAAGGAGGCCTTAATATCCCTTAGTTTCCATTAGGACCCCGCTGCCACGGGAGGGTAGGACAAAATATGTCATGCAAGTTCTTTTCCATAAGCATGTACGACTATATTCGGAATACATGCCTACATTACATTGATGAATTGGAGCTAGTTCTGTGTCACCCTATGTTATGACTGTTACATGATGAACCACATCCGACATAATTCTCCATCACCGATCCAATGCCTATGAGCTTTTCACATATTGTTCTTCGCTTATTTACTTTTCCGTTGCTACTGTTACAATCACTACAAAACCCAAAAATATTACTTTTGCTACCGTTACCACTACTATCATATTACTTCGCTACTAAATACTTTGCTGCAGATAGTAAGTTATCCAGGTGTGGTTGAATTGACAACTCAACTGCTAATACTTGAGAATATTCTTTGGCTCCCCTTGTGTCGAATCAATAAATTTGGGTTGAATACTCTACCCTTGAAAACTGTTGCGATCCCCTATACTTGTGGGTTATCAAGACTATTTTCTAGCACCGCTGCCGGGGAGCATAGCTCTATTCTTTGAGTCACTTGGGATTTATATCTGCTGGTCACTATGAAGAACTTGAAAGACGCTAAGACAACAATTTATCCCTCAACTACGAGGGGAGGTAAGGAACTGCCATCTAGCTCTGCACTTGATTCACCTTCTGTTTTGAGTAAGCTTGCGACACCTAAACCTGCTTCTGCTATTCATTCTGATATGTCGCATGTTATTGATGATGCCACTTCTGCTATGCATGATATTTATGATGAAACTACTTCTATGCTTGATACTACTGTGCCACTTGGTGAATTTCTTGATGAACAACTTGCTAGGGCTAGAGAGAATGAAATTATTGATAATTTTGATGAAAGTGATGATGAGGACTCTTCCCCTAATAAATATGAATTGCCTGTTGTGCCTGGGGGCTATGTTATGGATGAAGCAGTTGCTAACGAAATTTTTTCTTGCAAAGATAGATATGATGTTAAAAATTATTGGCTAAATGGAAGTAGCAATCTCTTAATGCTAGAATGAAACCTGATCCTGCTTTTGCTACTTCACCTATATGTGTTACTGATAAGGATTATGAATTCTCTATTGATCCTAATATAATTACTTTGGTTGAATCTGATCCTTTTCACGGCTATGAATCTGAAACTATTGTGGCACATCTTACTAAATTAAATGATATAGCCACCCTGTTCACTAATGATGAGAGAACCCACTACCTTTATATCCTTAAAATATTTCTGTTCTCGTTAAAGGGTGATGCTAAGACTTGGTTTAATTCTCTTGATCCTGGTTGTGTGCGTAGTCCCCAGGATATGATTTATTACTTCTCTGCTAAATATTTCCCTGCTCATAAGAAACAAGCTGCTTTGAGGGAAATTTATAATTTTGTGCAAATTGAAGAAGAGAGTCTCCCACAAGCTAGGGGAGGCTTCTCCAAGTACTTAATGCTTTACCTGATCATCCTCTTAAGAAAAATGAAATACTTGATATCTTTTATAATGGACTAACCGATGCTTCCAGAGGTTATCTGGATAGTTGTGTTGGTTCTGTTTTGAGGGAAAGAATACTGGATGAAGCTGAAATTCTATTGAATAATATGTTGACAAATGAAAATAATTGGACAGTTCTGGAGCCAGCTCCTGAGCCTATTCCTAAACCAACTCCGTAGAAGAGACGTGTTCTATTTCTCAGTCCTGAAGATATGCAAGAGACAAAGAAATCTATGAAAGAAAAGGGTATTAAAGCTGAAGATGTTAAGAATTTACCTCCTATTGAAGAAATACATGGTCTTAGTTTAACGCCTGTTGAAGAAACTCATGGTCTTGATAACCCGACACAGGTAGTAAAGGTAAATTCTCTCTATAGATATGATAAAGCTGAAATCCCTCCTACTAAAATTGCTAGCCAATGCTTTGATGAGTTTGATAACTTCATAGTTAGGCAAGAAGATTTTTATGCTTATTTTGGTAGACAATTAAAACAAAATGCTTATACGCATGAACACTTGGGTGATTATATGTCTAGAGTTAAAGGTGAACTTAAACTCATTAGTAAACATGCTTCTATGGTTACCACTCAAGTAGAACAAGTACTTATATCTCAAATTGATTTGCTCAATGAATTGAATAGTAAGAATAATGATTATGCTGTTAGAGTGGCTACTAGAACTAGTAAAATGACTTAGGAACCTTTGTATCCTGAAGGCCACCCTAAGAGAATTGAGCAAGATTCTCAGAGAAATAATATTGATGCACCTAGTCCTTCTAAAAGGAAGAAAAATAAAAATGATAGGACTTTGCATGCTTCCAGTGAACCTGTTGCTGAAACACCTGAGAATCCAAATGATATTTCTATCTCTGATGCTGAAACACAATCTGGTAATGAACATGAGCCTAGTGAAAATGTCAATGATGATGTTCATGATGATGCTCAACCTAGTAATGATAATGATGTAGAAATTGAACCTGTTGTTGATCTTGATAACCCACAATCAAAGAATCAACGTTATGATAAGAGAGACTTTGTTGCTAGGAAACATGGTAAAGAAAGAGAACCATGGGTTCAGAAACCCATGCCTTTTCCTCCCAAACCATCCAAGAAAAAGGATGATGAGGATTTGAGCGCTTTGCTGAAATGATTAGACCTATCTTTTTGCGTATGCGTTTAACTGATATGCTCAAAATGAATCCTTATGCTAAGTACATGAAAGATATTGTTACAAATAAAAGAAAGATACCGGAAGCTGAAATTTCCACCATGCTTGCTAATTATACTTTTAAGGGTGGAATACCTAAGAAACTAGGAGATCCAGGGGTACCAACTATACCATGCTCCATTAAAAGAAACTATGTTAAAACTGCTTTATGTGATCTTGGAGCCGGTGTTAGTGTTATGCCTCTCTCTTTATATCGTAGACTTGATTTGAACAAGTTGACACCTACTGAAATATCTTTGCAAATGGCTGATAAATAAACTGCTATACCCGTCGGTATTTGTGAGGATGTGCCTGTTGTGCTTGCAAACATTATTATTTTAACAGACTTTGTTATTCTTGATATTCCCGAGGACGATAGTATGTCTATTATTCTTGGAAGACCTTTTTTGAATACTGCAGGGGCTGTTATTGATTGCAACAAAGGCAATGTCACTTTTCATGTTAATGGTAATGAGCATATGGTACACTTTCCGAGGAAACAACCTCACGTTTATAGTATCAATTCTATTGGAAAAATTCCATCGATTATTTTTAGAGGTTTTGAATTTCCTCTTCCTACTGTCAAGAAGAAATATGATATTTTTATTATAGGGGATGTTCATATCCCCGTTGAGGTAACATAGTGTTATTCGAAATTTCTCCGGTTCCATGTTAGTCGGAATGAGTTTGTTAACAAGACCTGATCAACCTTGTTAGTGGATTCCTTTTGATGAGCATGAGATGGATGAAACTAGAAGGCACAACCTTCTGTACACTCTTTCTACTTTCTGTTATTTAGTTGAAATAAAGTAAAAATAGTATTTTTCCTGTCTGTTTTCTGATTTATCCGTGCAATATAAAAATACCCTGAAAATAAAAGTTCTCCAAATGCCCTGAAAATTGAATATGATTTTTTCTGGAATTTTTGAGAATATCTGGCATTGAGAACACAACATGAGGGGCAAGCACCTGGCCACGAGGGTGGATGGCGCGCCCTACCCCCTAGGGTACGCCCCCTGCCTCGTGGGCCCATGGTGGCTCCCCTACACTTATTCCTGCACCCACACACTTCTTCCTCCCAAAAAAATCACCATCCAGCTCAAGCACGAGTTCTAGCTCATTTTGCTGCGATTTTTGATCTCCTTGCTCAAAGCACCTCTCACAAAACTACTTGGGAAGATTGTTCCTTGGTATGTGACTCCTCCATTGATCCAATTAGTTTTTGTTCTAGTGCTTTATTCATTGCAAAATTGTGCTGCCTAGGTGACCATGTTCTTGAGCTTGCATGTCAAATTTATATGGTTCCAAGCAGTTCTAATGGTTGATATGGGCTCTAGGCACTTGTAGGAGTAGTTGCTATCAATTTTGTTGAGCTTGGTTCACTTTTATTTTGAAGTTACTAAAAATTTCAGAAATTTTTCAGAGGAAGAAATATGCTTAGGAAAATGTTCCAAGGTGGTTCTTCAAGGAAGCAAGGACCCAGGCTTGCAATGCGTGATGCTGACGATGAGCCACTAAGGGACGCTCCAGTGCGGCCTTGTGAATGGCCTTCAGAAAACTTTATGGATCTAGCAGGAATCAAGGAAGAATTTAACGCATATTTTCATAACGCTGATCTTGTGAGCTTCGAGGCATAGAAGTGCCGCCAATACCACTATCTCACTAGTTCATTTGTGAGGAGGTTTGAATTTTCATCTTCACGTAACTCTCCAACTGTCCTGTTTGATCTCTATGAAAAATCCTATACTATGGACTTAGAGGATTTTACCACTACTTGCAAACTTCCACAACGGGGTGGTGCTAGTGAACCCCGCAAATCTGAATTTAGAAATTTTCTTGCTAGTTTAACTGTGGGGGAATCTAGAGATATAGCACAAGCTACCACAGGGAGCATTCATTTTCCTACTATACATTATTTTGCTCTCTTCATAGGTAGGTGCATAAATGGTAAAGATGAAGCATGTCACATGTGTGTCCCTGATCTCAGTATTCTTAGGAGTGCTGTGTTAGGAGACAAAACTTATAACTTGGGAGCCATTGTTGCACGTAGGTTGCATCATAATAGATTTAATGGAGATTTCTTTGGAGGAATATATGCAACCCGCTTAGCTGATTTTCTTGGTGTGGACATTTGTGAGGATGATATTGAGTTGCCTCCTACTTATTTAGACTATAATGCTATGGTCCACCACCAGTTTATCGAGAGGAATAAATCACCTCTCCGGTATCGCCTAATCTTTGACAAACGTCGTGTTGTCTGTATTACTGTCCCTACTCCTGCCTTCTTTGACTATTAGGCAAAAGGAAGATATGTTATTACCAGAGAGGAGGCAGATGAGTACGAGAGGAGGGCGGAGGCAGCTCGCCGCCACGCTGCAGCTCAGGAGGCAATAACTGCCGCAGCTCAGTACGATCCCGGTTACAACTATGGATATCCGCCAGGCCATTCGTGGCAATGAACCAACTTAGGCCAAAAGCCTAAGCTTGGGGGAGTAAGTATCTCTCACCGACATTACATTTATGTTCACACACACTCATTGCTAGACGTCGGTGCTCATGCTCTTTCACTATAATATCCATGCTAGTTTATTTTCTTTTTCTTGCTTTCTTCTTGTGTGTTTGATAAACCTTAAGAAAAACCAAAAATATTAGTCTAGCTTTTAGTTAGTTTACTTTTCTTGCTGTAGTAGTAATAACTAAAAAGAAAACTCAAAAAGATTTCTTGTTCTTCTTTTTGCTTGTTGGGAGCTTTCCTGTGTAAATAGTTTTTATTTCTTTTCTTTTCTTTGGGGGTCGTTAGGAGAAGACCATTATTAAATTGTTGAAGTGGCTCTTATATGCATTATTGTTGATTTAACCAAGAGCCCATATTGCCTTGTCTTCTCCTGTTTATTGAATGCTCGCAGATTCCAGCTTAGTCCAATGCACATGCACTCTTATTATTTTCAATCCATTCAGTCGTGCAAGTCAAAGGCAATTATGACGATATATGATGGACTGACTGAGATGAGAAAAGCTGGTATGAACTCGACCTCTCTTGTTTTTGTAAATATGATTAGTTCATCGTTCCTGATTCAGCCTATTATGAATAAACATGCTTGCAATGACAATTATAGATCATAGTTGCTCGTGCCATGCTTGATTAGCTATGAGTTATAATGGTTTACCTTGCGTGCCAACATGCTATTAAAATGGTTGTGATGCGGTATGATGGGGTGGTATCCTCCTTCGAATGATTTAAGTGACTCGACTTGGCACATGTTCACACATGTACTTGAAACAAAATCAACATAGCCTTCACGATATTTATGTTCATGGTGGATTATATCCTACTCATGCTTGTACTCAATGTCTATTAATTTTAATGCATGTTCATGACTGTTGTCGCTCTCTAGTTGGTCGCTTCCCAGTCTTTTGCTAGCCTTAACTTGTACTAAGCGGGAATACTACTTGTGCATCCAATCCCTTAAACCCCAAAGTATTCCATATGAGTCCACTATACCTTCCTATATGCAGTATCTACCTGCCGTTCCAAGTAAATTTGTGTGTGCTAAACTCTAAACCTTCAAATAAACATTCTATTTTGTATGCTCGAATAGCTCATGTATCAACTAGGGTTGTCCGTATCTTCCATGCTAGGTGGGTTATTCTCACGATGAGTGGACTCCGGTCCTCATTCACGAGAAAATGGCTGGTCACCGAGATGCCCAGTCCCATGCTTTATGCAAACTAAATCAAAATAATTGCAAACAAAACTCCCCCTGGGACTGTTGCTAGTTCGAGGCACTCGTTGTTTCGAGCAAGCCATGGATTGATGCTTGTTGGTGGAGGGGGAGTATAAACTTTACCATTCTGTTTGGGAACCACCTATAATGTGTGTAGCATGGAAGATATCGCCATCTCTTGGTTGTTATGTTGACAATGAAACTATGCCGCTCAAAATATTATTTATCTCTATTTCAAAACCGAGCTCTGCCACCTCTACAAATCCCTGCTTCCCTCTGCGAAGGGCCTATCTATTTACTTTTTTTTGTTGAGTCATCACCCTCTTATTAAAAAGCACTAGCTGGAGAGCGCAGCTGTCATTTGCATCCATTACTATTAATTTATATTGGGTATGACTATGACAGGGTCTCTTTTACCATGAATTACAATGTCTAGTCAGTCCTTGTTCTTTAAAGGAGCTCTGCATTTATGTTTTGCGGTCTCAGAAAGGGCTAGCGAGATACCATCTTGTTATATCATATCATGATTGTTTTGAGAAAGTGTTGTCATCCGAGATTTATTATTATTGCTCGCTAGTTGATTATGACATTGATATGAGTAAACATGAGACCTAAGAGTTATTGCAAATGTGGTTAGCCATAATCTTTGCTGAAAACTTGAATGCTGGCTTTACATATTTACAACAACGAGAGCAAACAGAGTTTGTAAAAGTTTTTCTTTATCACTTTCAGTTTATCAACTGAATTGCTTGAGGAGAAGCAAAGGTTTAAGCTTGGGGGAGTTGATACGTCTCCATCGTATCTACTTTTCCAAACACTTTTGCCCTTGTTTTGGACTCTAACTTGCATGATTTAAATGGAACTAACCCACACTGATGCTGTTTTCAGCAGACTTTCCATGGTGTTATTTATGTGCAGAAACAAAAGTTCTCGAAATGACCTGAAACTCCACGGAACATCTATTTGCAAAATAAGAAAAATACCCGAAGAAAAACTCCACGGACAGGGTGTGGGCCCCCTGATGTTCCGTGAAGTTTGAGGTCATTCCGAGAACTTTTGTTTTCTGCCCATAAAACAACATCACGGCAATTCTGCTGAAAACAGCGTCAGTCCAGGTTAGTTCCATTCAAATCATGCAAGTTAGAGTCCAAAACAAGGGCAAAAGTGTTTGGAAAAGTAGATACGATGGAGACGTTTCAACTTCCCCAAGCTTAAACCCTTGCTTGTCCTCAAGCAATTCAGTTGATAAACTGAAAGAGAAAGAAAAACTTTCACAAACTCTGTTTGCTCTTGTTGTTGTAATTATGTAAAGCCAGCATTCAAGTTTTCAACAAGGATTATGACTAGCCACATTTGCAATAATTCTTAGGTCTCATGATTACTCATATCAATAGCATAATCAACTAGCGAATCATAATAATAAATCTCGGATGACAACACTTTCTCAAAAACAATTATAATATGATATAACAAGATGGTATCTCGCTAGCCCTTTCAGAGACCGCAAAACATAAATGCAGAGCACCTTTAAAGATCAAGGACTGACTAGACATTGTAATTCATGGTAAAAGAGATCCAATCATAGTCATACCCAATATAAATTAACATTAATGAATGCAAATGGCTGTTGTGCTCTCCAGCTAGTGCTTTTTAATAAGAGGGTGATGACTCAACATAAAAGTAAATAGATAAGCCCTTCGCAGAGGGAAGCAGGGATTT
This sequence comes from Triticum aestivum, assembly GCF_018294505.1. Lineage (NCBI taxonomy): Eukaryota > Viridiplantae > Streptophyta > Magnoliopsida > Poales > Poaceae > Triticum > Triticum aestivum. Next base: position 134,445,936 of record NC_057809.1, on the reverse strand, counting down.
GTAGAGGTGCCGGAGCTCGGTTTTGAAATAGAGATAAATAATATTTTGAGAGGCATACTTTCATTGTCAACATAACAACTAAGAGATGGCGATATCTTCCATGCTACACACATTATAGGCGGCTCCCAAACAGAATGGTAAAGTTTATACTCCCCCTCCACCAACAAGCATCAATCCATGACTTGCTCAAAACAACGAGTGTCTCCAACTAGCAACAGTCCCAGGGGGAGTTTTGTTTGCAATTATTTTGATTTAGTTTGCATAAAGCATGGGACTGGGCATCTCGGTGACCAGCCATTTTCTCGTGAATGAGGAGTGGAGTCCACTCCTCTTGAGAATAACCCGCCTAACATGGAAGATAAGGGCAGCCCTAGTTGATACATGAGCTATTTGAGCATACAAAACAAAATGTTTATTTGAAGGTTTAGAGTTTGGCACATACAAATTTACTTGGAACGGCAGGTAAATACTACATATAGGAAGGTATTGTCGACTCGTATGGAATAACTTTGGGGTTTAAGCGATTGGATGCACAAGCAGTATTCCCGCTTAGTACAAGTGAAGGCTAGCAAAGGACTGGGGAGCGACCAACTAGAGAGCGACAACAGTCATGCACATGCATTAAAATTAATAAACATTGGATGCAAGCATGAGTAGGATATAATCCACCATGAACATAAATATCGTGAAGGCTATGTTGATTTGTTTCATCTACATGTGTGAACATGTGCCAAGTCAAGTCACTTAAATCATTCAAAGGAGGACACCACCCCATCATACCACATCACAACCATTTTAATAGCATGTTGGCACGCAAGGTAAACCATTATAACTCATAGCTAATCAAGCATGGCACGAGCAACCATGATCTCTAATTGTCATTGCAAACATGTTTATTCATAATAAGCTGAATCAAGAACGATGAACTCATCATATTTACAAAAACAAGAGAGGTCGAGGTCATACCAGCTTTTCTCATCTCAGCCAGTCCATCATATATCATCATAATTGCCTTTCACTTGCATGACCGAATGATGTGAATAATAATAAGAGTGCACGTGCATTGGACTAAGCTGTAATCTGCGAGCATTCAATAAACAGGAGAAGACAAGGTAATATGGGCTCTTGGTTAAATCAACATTAATGCATATAAGAACCACTTCAACAATTTAATTATGGTCTTCACCTATCGACCCCCAAAGAAACGAAAAGAAATAAAACTATTTACATGGGAAAGCTCCCAACAAGCAAAAGAAGAACGGGAAATATTTTTGGTTTTTGTTTTTAATTTTTACTACTACAGCATGAAAGTAAACTAGCTAGAAGCTATTACTATTTTTTGGTTTTTCTTAAGGTTTAACAAACACAGAAGAAGAAAGCAGGAAAAAGAAAATAAACTAGCATGGATATTACAGTGAAAGAGTATGAGCACCGACATCTAGCAATGAGTGTGTGTAAACATAAATGTACTGTCGGTGGGAAATACGTACTCCCCCAAGCTTAGGCTTTTGGCCTAAGTTGGTTCATTGCCAGGGATGGCCTGGCGGATACCCGTAGGTGTAGCTGGGGTCGTAGTGCGATGCAGCGACTATTGCCGCCTGAGCTGCAGCGTGGCGTCAGGCTGCCTCTGCTCTCCTCTCATACTCATCTGCCTCCTCTCTGGTAATGGTATATCTTCCTTTTGTCTGAGAATCAAAGAAGGCAGGAGCAGGGAGAGTAATACGGACAACATGTCATTTGTTAAAGATTAGTCGATACTGGAGAGGTGATTCAGTCCTCTCGACAAACTGATGGGAGGCCATAGAATTAATATCTAAATAAGCAGGAGGTAACTCCATATCACCCTCACGAACGTCCACCTCAAGAAAATTAGCTAAGTGGGTTGCATAAATTCCTCCAAAGAAATCTCCATTATATCTAATATGATGCAACCTACGAGCTACAATGGCTCCCATATGATAAGATTGGTCTCCTAACACAGCACTCCTGAGAATGCTAAGGTCAGGGACACACATGTGACATGCTTCATCCTTAGCATTTATGCACCTACCTATGAAGAGAGCAAAATAATGTATAGCGGGAAAGTGAATGCTCCCTATGGTAGTTGCGTTATATCTCTAGATTCCCCTTCAATTATGCCAGCAAGAAAGTCTCTAAATTCAGATTTACGGGGATCAATAGTACTACCCCATTGTGGAAGTTTGCAAGCAAAAGTAAAATCCTCTAAGTCCATGGTATAAGATTTGTCATAAAGATCAAACATGACTGAAGGAGAATTACGCGAAGATGAAAACTCAAACCTCCTCACAAATGAGCTAGTGAGTTGATGGTATTGGGGGCATTTGTCTGCCTCAAAGTCCACAAGATCGGCGTTACGCAAATATGCATTAAATTCTTCTTTGATTCCCGCTCGATCCATAAAATTTTCCGAAGGCCATTCACAGGGCGGCACTAGAGCGTCCCTTGGGGGCTCCTCATCAGCATCACGCATTGCAATCCTGGGGCCTTGCTTCCTTGAAGAACCACCTTGGAACATCTTCCTAAGCATATTATTTTCTCTGAAAAATTTCTGAAATTTTTAGTAACTTAAAACAAAAGTGAGCCAACTTCAATAAAATTGATAGCAACTTCTCCTACAAGTGCCTAGAGCCTATATCAAGCATTAGAACTACTTGGAACCATATAAATTTGATATGCAAGCTCAAGAACATGGTCACCTATGCAGCACAAATTTGCAATGAATAAAGCACTAGAACAAAAACTAATTGGACCAATGGAGGAGTCACATACCAAGGAACAATCTCCCCAAGCAGTTGTCCGCGAGGTGCTTTGAGCAAGGAGATCGAAAATCACAGCAAAGTGAGCTAGAACTCGTGCTTGAGCTGGTTATTCATGTTTGGGGGAGGAAGAAGAAGAGGATGGGTGCAGGAATAAGTGGAGGAGGGCCACCGTAGCCCCACAAGGCAGGGGGGCGTGCCCTGGGGGTAGGGCGCACCCTCCACCCTCGTGGCCAGGTGGCAGCTCCCCCCGTGGTGTTTTCAGTACCAAAAATCCTCAAATATTCCCGAAAAAATCATATTAAATTGGCATGGCATTTGGGGGACTTTTATTTTTGGGATATTTTATATTGCACGAGTAAATGAGGAAACAGACAGAAAAATACTATGTTTACTTTATTTCAACTAAATAACAGAAAGTGGTACATAAGGTTGTGCTTCTAGTTTCATCCATCGCATGCTCATCAAAAGGAATCCACTAACAAGGTTGATCAAGTCTTGTTAACAAACTCATTCTGATTAACATGGAACCGGAGAAATTTTGAATAACACTAAGTTACCTCAACGGGGATATGCACATCCCCTATAATAAGAATATCATATTTCTTCTTGACAGTAGGAAGAAGAAATCCAAAACCTCCAAAAATAATCGATGGAATTTTTCCAATAGAGCTGATACTATGAACTTGAGGTTGTTTCCTCGGAAAGTGTACCGTATGCTCATTACCATTAACATGAAAAGTGACATTGCCTTTGTTGCAATCAATAATAGCCCCTTCAGTATTCAGAAAAGGTCTTCCAAGAATAATAGACATACTATCATCCTCGGGAATATCAAGAATAACAAAGTCCGTTAAAATAGTAACGTTTGCAACCACAACAGGCACATCCTCACAAATACCGACAGGTATAGTAGTTGATTTATCAGCCATTTGCAAAGATATTTCAGTAGGTGTCAACTTATTCAAATCAAGTCTACGATATAAAGAGAGGCATAACACTAACACCAGCTCCAAGATCACATAAAGTAGTTTTAACATAATTTCTTTTAATGGAGCATGGTATAGTAGGTATTCCTGGATCTCCAAGTTTCTTCGGTATTCCACCCTTAAAAGTATAATTAGCAAGCATGGAGGAAATTTCAGCTTCCGGTATCTTTCTTCTATTAGTGACAATATCTTTCATATATTTAGCATAAGGATTCAATTTGAGCATATCAGTCAATCGCATACGCAAAAAGATAGATCTAATCATTTCAGCAAAGCGCTCAAAATCCTCATCATCCTTTTTCTTGGATGGTTTAGGAGGAAATGGCATGGGTTTCTTAACCCATGATTCTCTTTCTTTACCATGTTTCCTAGCAACAAAGTCTCTTTTCTCATAACGTTGATTATTTGATTGTGGGTTATCAAGATCAACAGCAGGTTCAACTTCTACATCATTATCATTACTAGGTTGAGAATCATCATGAACATCATCATTAGCATTTTCACTAGGTTCATGTTCATTACCATATTGTGTTTCAGCATTAGAAATAGATATATTATTTGGATTATCAGGTGGTTCAGCAATAGGTTCACTAGAAGTTTGCAAAGTCCTATCATTTTTCTTTTTCTTCTTTTTAGAAGAACTAGGTACTTCAATATTATTTCTCTGAGAGTCTTGCTCAATTCTCTTAGGGTGGCCTTCAGGATACAAAGGTTCCTGAGTCATTCTACCAGTTCTAGTAGCCACTCTAACAGCATAATCATTTTTCTTACTATTCATTTCATCGAGAAATTCTTTTTGAGCCTTAAGTACTTGTTCTACTTGAGTGGTAACCATAAAAGCATGTTTGCTAACAAGTTTAAGTTCACCTCTAATATTAGCCATATAATCACCCAAGTGTTTAATCATATAAGCATTTTGTTTTAATTGTCTACCAAAATAAGCATTAAAATTTTCTTGTTTGATAATGAAATTATCAGACTCATCAAAGCATTGTCTAGCAGACTTATAGTGAGGAATATCACCTTCATCAAATCTATAGAGAGAATTTACCTTTACTACATGTGTCGGGTTATCGGGATCAGGAGGTTCTTCAATAGGTAATGGATTAAGATCATATGTTTCTTCAACAGGCGGTAAATTAAGACCATGTATTTCTTCAATAGGAGGTAAATTCTTAACATCTTCAGCTTTAATACCTTTTTCTTTCATAGATTTCTTTGCCTCTTGCATATCTTTAGGACTGAGAAATAGAACACCTCTCTTCTTCGGAGTTGGTTTAGGAATAGGCTCAGTAATTGGCTCTGGAGCTGGCTCTGGAGGTGCCCAATTATTTTCATTTGTCAACATATTATTCAATAAAATTTCAGCTTCATCCGGTGTTCTTTCCCTGAAAAGAGAACCAGCACAACTATCCAAGTAATCTCTGGAAGCATCGGTTAGTCCATTATAAAAGATATCTAGTATTTCATTTTTCTTAAGAGGATGATCAGACAAAGCATTAAGTAACTTGAGAAGCCTCCCCCAAGCTTGTGGGAGACTCCCTTCTTCAATTTGCACAAAGTTGTATATTTCCTTTAAAGCAGCTTGTTTCTTATGAGCAAGGAAATATTTAGCAGAGAAGTAATAAATCATATCCTGGGGACTACGCACACAACCAGGATCAAGAGAATTAAACCATATCTTAGCATCACCCTTTAATGAGAACGGAAATATTTTAAGAATATAAAAATAGCGAGATCTCTCATCATTAGTGAAGAGGGTGGCTATATCATTTAATTTAGTAAGATGTGCCACAACAGTTTCAGATTCATAACCATGGAAAGGATCAGATTCAACCAAAGTAATTATTTCAGGATCAACAGAGAATTCATAATCCTTATCGGGAACACAAATAGGTGAAGTAGCAAAAGCAGGGTCAGGTTTCATTTTATCTCTAAGAGATTCTTTACTCCATTTAATTAATAGCCTCTTAAGTTCATGACTATCTTTGCAAGCTAAAATAGCTGCAGAAGCTTCCATATCAAAAACATAACCCTCAGGAATAACAGGCCTATCTTCATCATCACTTTCATTAATATAATCAGATTCAATAATTTCTTTCTCTCTAGCCCTAGCAATTTGTTCATCAAGAAATTCACTAAGGGGCATAGTATTATCAGGCATAGAAGTAGTTTCATCATAAGTATCATGCATAGCAGAAGTGGCATCATCGATAACATGCGACATATCGGAACGAATAGCAGAAGCAGGTTTAGGTGTCGCAAGCTTACTCATAACAAAAGGTGAATCAAGTGCAGAGCTAGATGGCAGTTCCTTACCTCCCCTCGTAGTTGAGGGATAAATTGTTGTCTTAGCGTCTTTCAAGTTCTTCATAGTGTCCAGCAGATATAAATCCCAAGTGACTCAAAGAATAGAGCTATGCTCCCCAGCAATGGCGCCAGAAATTAGTCTTGATAACCCACAAGTGTAGGGGATCGCAAAGCTTTCGAGGGTAGAGTATTCAACCCAAATTTATTGATTCGACACAAGGGGAGCCAAAGAATATTATCAAGTATTAGCAGTTGAGTTGTCAATTCAACCACACCTGGATAACTCAATATCTACAGCAAAGTATTTAGTAGCAAAGTAATATGATAGTAGTGGTAACGGTAAAAAAAGAGTAATGAAAGCAAAAGTAATATTTTTGGTATTTTGTAGTGATTGTAACAATAGCAACAGGAAAGTAAATAAGCGAAGACCAGTATATGGAGAACTCGTAGGCATTGGATCGGTGATGGATAATTATGCCGAATGTGGTTCATCATGTAACAGTCATAACATAGGGTGACACAGAACTAGCTCCAATTCATCAATGTAATGTAGGCATGTATTTCGAATTAGTCATACGTGCTTATGGAAAAGAACTTGCATGACATCTTTTGTCCTACCCTCCCGTGGCAGCGGGGTCCTAATGGAAACTATGGGATATTAAGGCCTCCTTTTAATAGAAAACCGAAACAAAGCATTAGCACATAGTGAATACATGAACTCCTCAAACTATGGTCATCACTGGGAGTGGTCCCAATTATTGTCACTTCGGGGTTGCCGGATCATAACACATAGTAGGTGACTATAGACTTGCAAGATAGGATCAAGAACACACATATATTCATGAAAACATAATAGGTTCAGATCTGAAATCATGGCACTCGGGCCCTAGTGACAAGCATTAAGCATAGCAAAGTCATAGCAACATCAATCTCAGAACATAGTGGATACTAGGGATCAAACCCTAACAAAACTAACTCGATTACATGATAGATCTCATCCAACCCATCACCGTCCAGCAAGCCTACAATGGAATTACTCACACATGGCAGTGAGCATCATGAAATTGGTGATGGAGGATGGTTGATGATGACGACAACGACAAATCCCCCTCTCCGGAGCCCCGAACGGACTCCAGATTAGCCCTCCCGTTAGGTTTTAGGGCTTGGAGGCGGCTCCGTATCGTAAAACACGATGATTTCTTCTCCTTCATTTTTTTCTCCCCGAAAGCAAATATATAGAGTTGGAGTTGGCATCAGAGGAGCCTCAGGGGGCCCACGAGGTAGGGGGGCATGCCCTAGGCGGGGCGTGCCCCGGACCCTCGTAGACAGGGTGTGGGCCCCCTGGTATTCATCTTTGGCAAGGATTTTTTTATTATTTTTAACTAGATGTTCGATGGAGTTTCAGGTCATTCCGAGAACTTTTGTTTTCTGCACATAAAACAACATCACAGCAATTCTGCTGAAAACAGCGTCAGTCCGGGTTAGTTCCATTCAAGTAATGCAAGTTAGAGTCCAAAACAAGGGAAAAAGTGTTTGGAAAAGTAGATACAACGGAGACGTATCAGTCACCACCAGAGCCCTTTTGCAGGCGAAGACCACTTTTGTCAGGATAGCTTGTACTAGTTGTCCCCTTTCAAATTGGCCGCCGTTGTTGGCTCCCTTCCCACTCAATATTTGGGAAGAGGACCACGGCCTATATAAGTAGAACTAGCCACCACCGTAGAGGCATCTCATCTGGGACTGGATCCATTCCATCCTCACATCCACAAGTTCGCAGAGCACAAGAACACCTCAACCTCAGGAGGCTGTTCTTCCCCTTGTACTGTTCACCATCAGCCCAAGAGGAAATCCACCACCACACACTGGAGTAGGGTATTACACCACAACGGTGGCCTGAACCAGTATAAATCTTGTGTCTTTGTGTTGCTAGTTCGTCGAGTTCGTCCGCGAGATCTTAGTGAGCTAGGGCGTGGATCAGTAGGAGGGAAAGAACTTCGCGCGCACCCCAGAGTTCGAACCTTAAGGGTTGTGCCGGAACCCCAGATCCGACATTTGGCGTGCTAGGTAGGGGTGCACCCGTAGCTTCCCTTCCGTCGATCGTCGCTCCGTCGTCTCCATGGAAGACGCTCGCCGCGCTAGAGCTGAGCGTCGACTGCCCTTACCGCCCGCGTTGCTCAGACGGCTCCCGTTGGTGAGCCACCCCATCGTTCCCCGTCGCCTACCGCCAACGCCGCCACCGGCCCAGCAGGGAACGAGCAGCAAGCGTCCTCGCTGCACCCATCGGCGCGGTAGGACGGTCGCACCGCCACTCCATCGCTGATGCGCTATCACCCGGTCGACAACCTCTACGAGGACTGGCTCGACCGCGTCGCCGAGCTTGTCCGCGCCGCAGGGGGCTCCCGACGCCGTCCCTCTCTCTGCCACGCCCTCCGCCAGCCACGGGTGACGTGGCTCATGGAACGCCTCCACCATCTCTTCCCCAAGATAGTGCTTGGCACCAAGGCATGCGGCCCCACGGCGCGATCCACCATGCCCGGTGCCCCGCGCGAAGAGAGAAGTTGCCAAGAGATTCCTCGGCCGCGAGAAGCTGCACCTGCGCTCCCCACGCCACCTCACCAAGACCGCACGCTGCCTGTGGTGGCGGCACGCAGGCCTCGTCAAGACCAAGCTCCACCTCCGAGACGGGCCCCGGCGACCACAACCGGCTGTCGCGCCTTCACCCCTGAGTTGCGTAGCGTCGCCTGTCCGGGCAAGTTCAAGCCGGATCTGCCTCCTCGCTACGACGGCACCCTTGACCCCGTGGAGTTCCTGCAGCTCTACAAGCTGAGCATCGAAGCGGCCAACGGTGACGAGAAAGTCATGGCGAACTGGTTCCCAATGGCGCTCAAAGACGGTGCCTGTTCGTGGCTCCTGAACCTGCCTCAGGGCTCGATCTCCTCCTGGGACGAGATGTGCGACCGCTTCGTCACCAACTTCCAGGGCACTCGCGACCGCCCGCCGGCCGCGGGTGATCTGCGCCGCATCAAGCAAAAACCAGGAGAGACCCTCCAGAAGTACATCCAGCGCTTCAACAACACTCGCCTCAAGATCCCCAAGGTCACGGACGAGGCCATCATCTCCGCGTTCTCTGACGGCGTCCGCGACATCAAGATGAAGGAGGATCTTGCTATCCACGAGGAGTTGTGCACATCTCAGGAGTTGTTCAGCCTAGCGACCAAGTGCGCAAGAGCTGAGGAGGGGCGCCTCTCCCTCCTTGAGCTGCCAGCTGTGGGCGCAGAGGAAAAGAAGGCCAAGGCCAAGGACATGAAGCGCAAGGAAGCAGCCGACCATTCTGCGCCTTCCACAACCTGAACACCCACAACACCAGCGACTGTCAAGAACTCAGAGCCATTTGCGAACGATGCTTCGGTCGACGCCCCCGGGCCCAGTGACCCGGGCTACGACCGAGGAGGACGTGGAGGCGGACGCTGGGACGACCATGGCCCATGCCAGGAATGGCGCGACAGGCCTCGTGAGGACCGCTAGCAGGAACATCCTCGCGAGGGCGCCTAGAGGGACCATCCTCGTGAGGATCATCCTGAGGGCAACGCCGGTCTTCCCCCGCTACCGCCACCACCAAGAAGGAATGACGAACACCATCAAGACGAGGGGGATGGGGGCTTCCAAGAGTCGTGTGCTATCGCTTGCATCTTGGGCGTCACTCAGGCCCCAGCCTCGCAGCGTATCTTCAAATAGTTTGCTCATGAAGTGAATGCAGTCCTCCCCAAGCTCGAGGCCACGCGCCCGCTCAGGTGGTCCCAGTGTGCCAGCACCTTCAACTCGGCAGATCAGCTCAAGTGCATAGCCACTACTGGCGCCCTCCCAATGCTTTGCTCACCAGTCATCAGCAACGTGCAAGTCACCAAAACCCTCATCGACGGTGGCACGGGGCTCAACGTCTTGTCCTACAACACATTCGACAACCTTCATGTGCCCTATGAGCAGCTTCAGCCTACCAAACCTTTCTTAGGAGTGACCGACGGCTCCACCACACTGATAGGACAGGTCCGCCTCCCTGTCACCTTCGGAGAACGCAAGAACTACCGCTCTGAGCTTATATACTTCGACGTCGCGCACATCCGTCTGCCATACAACACCATCCTCGGGTATCCAGCCCTGACCAAGTTCATGGCCGTCAGCCACCACGGCTATAATGTCCTCAAGATGTCGGGAAGCGGCGGAATCATCACGGTCCCATGCGAAGAAAGAGATGTGGTATGCTCCCTCGAGCGTGCCTTCCAAGCTGCAGCAATCGACAACCCCGATAGCAAAGGCGAGGGCCCTCCTGAGGCACTCCCCAAGAAGAAGAAACAGTTGCGCTATGCAGGATCTCAGGAGGATGGTGTCGTGACTGGAACCTCGTCAGGATCAGCGCCCTCTCCAGGGGTGCCTCCCTCCATCGCATAGGAAGGCATGCCCGGCGCCCACCTCAGGCAGGGCTCGAGGGCTCTCTTTTGGAGGGCCTCAGACCTTGCCAACCTCATGAGGGAGGCACTCGGGCACAACTTGGAGGCGTGCTTCGCGATACGTTTCCCTCAGGAGAACACAGGGCAAGGAGCGCCCATCGCTCTGGAGTTCATCACCAAGACCACTCAGGAACTGCAAGACGCAAGGGCCATGCACGACGACCACCGCTCACATGGCGCAGCTCCACATCCAGGCGAGGATGTCGGGCTATGCGTCTGCATCGACATTCCAGGGCTCAACAGGGCTGCATCTCAGGAGCCTTTCTGGCCTTCGCGCGTAGGCCGTTGCGAGGGTCCACCACACAGCTATGTTTGCATGCCTTTCGGCATGCCGAGCGTGACGTCAGCCTATCAGCGCAACCTGTGGCGTGTCCTGGCAGCTCAGGAAGCGAGGAAACACTCCGTCCTGGCAGAGATGGAGACGGTCCTCAGGGAACCACCTGAGCCCCATGAGCCTCCCGAGGCTCAGGGCCCCGGTGGCTCGTGAGGATCTACTCCCTCGCGGCACGCCTTCAGCTGCACCAACTCTCCTTCGTCTATAGAACCAGATGACATTTTACAAGTTCGTTTAGCTGGGAGTGCCCCTCGGGCTACATTATTCCCAGGCCGCGTGGGTCCGTCCCTGTGGCATGTATCCCTTTTGCTTATATCTCTAGTTTACCCTGTTGGGGGCGCCCCTCGGGTTGCATCATCCCCAAGCCACTCGGGCCTGACCCAGTGGCATGTATCTTTCTGCATTTACCTAAGCTGGTTTGCCTTCCATGCTTAACCTTCCTATGATTGTCACCTGCCCAATTATCACCCGCTCGATCGTCACCTCCCTCGGGGCCTCCTCACACAGGCACGTGCTGGTGCATGGGTCCGTCCCTGCCATGATGACAAACCTGAGCGGTCGAGCTCTGGCTCGTGGCACGCCTCGCGCACGTCACCTCATCAGGCCCTCAGTGCCTCCATCTCCCCACAGAGCAACCAGTGGCGGACTAGCAACCATGACGGCAAAACCGTGTTTTATCCTTGTGATGGCTCGCAGGAATATCACGAGGATAGCCCAGGCGGCACCACAAGCTCCCACCTCTTCCAAGTAATCCTCTTGCACGTTAAAAGGGGGGGGGGGTCCTAAGCATCGCGACTCAGGAGCTCTTACTGGCTCTCCAGCCCTCACCCCCTGGCCTTGTCCTCGGCATCGCGACCTGGCATACGAGCGGCGGCTGAGCTCGCTCGAGGGCCGGGACCTGAGTACGTAGAGCACGAAGGAAAGCATTGGAAGGGGGAGGACACGTACGGGCCTAACCTAGCTACGTTGCAGATGATTGCGCACAGGTCTGGTGCAGTGCGAAGAATCAACCCCAAACCACCAAGATAAGTCTCGCTCTCGGATTGGCTAATTGTTGGAGCCTAAGGGCCATGCTTACCGCAGCCCTATTGCGGCCACGTCAACTCCCTTTCTTGCCTTACCATGGCTGCTTGAGCGCTAAAGGGGACCTCCTGAGCATCGCGCCTCAGGGGCTCTTACTGGACCTCGGGCCGCACACCTCCTAGCCTTGACTACGACACGCGACCTGGCATACCAGCGACGGCTGTAGCCTGCCTAGGGACCGGGACCTGTCAGCGTACAAGCTATCGCGAGGATGGAAAGGGCAGACTGAGCCTTAACAGGACATGTGTTCGCAAGTTTTCATAACATGGAATATATGCGCAAAAGTCATTACAGACCCTTTACACACCCCCACAGGGTACTTCATGATTCTTCACAGGGAATGAAAATGAGAACTAAGAGGAATCCTATCTACACCCTCCCGTGGCGGACGCCATCATCAACAGTGGGCCACGGGAGGCCGGCGCCAACCCCATCGAGATCAGCGGCGGCGACGGCCGGCCGCCGCGGCCCTGCTCCGAGCCCGGCGAGAGCTCGGGGGCACATAGGTATCGTCACTCGTCTCTAGAGTCTCGTAAAGCTCAGGAGAATCGCTAGACTCCCATCTCCTGCTGCTGCTGGAGCAGCCGTGAGCGGAGCGCGCGTCAGCCTGGCGCTCCCCTCTAGGGCAACACTACAGGCGGCGGCCCTCCGTGTCGAAGACCTTAAAGAAGAGCGTGGTGGCACCGTCGTACTCGAAGTGGATCATGAGGGCGCCTTCCGCACGGCAAATCCGCGCAACATCGCCCCAGCCGCGGGTCATGAAGATCTTGCCAGTGGGGACCACTTCGATCTCTGCTCCGGTCACCGGAGCGTCGCAATCGGCATGCTGCATCCAGAGCTCGAGAGGCCCCCTCAGCGGCATCACGTCGGAGAAGAACCGCGAGAAGCGAATCCAAGAACTTGGGGGCATCGGCGCCCATAGCACGAGCTCGCACGAGGAATCTGAGGCGTGGATTCCAGGGGCAACAACGCGTGTCGCCGTGGTGCGGCGACCACGAGCGCGGCGCGGGCGGCACTACTTGTCGCTCCACCCTCCTGAGCCCTCGGCTCGGGCGTACAAGGGTAGCCGGTACCCTGGAGGAGGCCGCTCGCACCAAGGCCTCGTCACCACCTGCATCGCTGCTTGTCGCGATGGTGAACCTACCTCTTCTTCGGCGGAAGCGGCCCTGGATCATCGCGGGGGGCCTTTCCTTTCTCTTTAGCGGAGAACCTTCGGATAGGCGCCATTGCTGCTAGTGGGGGAGCAAGGAGGAAGAAGCAAGTGAACCAAGAAGAGATGGGGGACGGGGGCTCCGCCCCCTCCCCATTTATAGCGGAAGAAGGCCAACCGGCGCCTTGCATGATCACAGATAATGATGGTTTTCCTTGCATGTCGCAGGGACTTGTCAAATCAAGCTGTTGTCGAGGCAGCGTGGGGAAGTGGAGATGCCCACGTCCAATCAACCGCCACGCGTCGACCAAGGCCACAGGCTTTTGGGGCCCGTGGCGCTCTGCGCTTGTCCTTTGGATTCGCCTCGAAGCAAAGCCCGAGCGCACCTTGGGCCCGGGGGCTACTGTCGGTGTTCTGGGAACGGGGGTCCCCAGACTTGCCTGCCTGTGGCCCACGGCGTGGCTATGCTAGCGGGCCTGTACGGCCCATCTTTATCAACAAGGCATTCAAGACCCTCGCGAGGGTCCAGCCTCACGAGGTGGGCGACGCAAGACCTCTTTAGGAGCGTCCTCTCCAGGCTGCCTCACGAGGAGCAGAGATATCAAGGTGGGGCGAACCTCGCGAGGCTCTCATGACGTGACCCATGACGGTCGACACCAAGCGGGCGCCAGCGCGCACAGCGTCCTTGTTTCCTCTTTGGTGCTAAGGAGGCAAGCGCAGGCGCGGAGTACCGAGGCATCAAGCGAAGGTTTCCATATATGTGCAATGAGACCAAGACCAGCAGGCCAGCAGGACAGAGGTCACCATGGAGCCCAAGACGGCGTCACCACGAGAGCCCTTTTGCAGGCGAAGACCACTTTTGTCAGGATAGCTTGTACTAGTTGTCCCCTTTCAAATTGGCCGTCGTTGTTGGCTCCCTTCCCGCTCAATATTTGGGAAGAGGACCAGGGCCTATATAAGTAGAACTAGCCACCACCGTAGAGGCATCTCATCTTGGACTGGATCCATTCCATCCTGACATCCACCAGTTCGCAGAGCACAAGAACACCTCAACCTCAGGAGGTTGTTCTTTCCCTTGTACTATTCATCATCAGCCCAAGAGGCAATCCACCACCACACACTGGAGTGGGGTATTACACCACAACGGCGGCCCGAACCAGTATAAATCTTGTGTCTTTGTGTTGCTAGTTCGTCGAGTTCGTCTGCGAGATCTTAGTGAGCTAGGGCGTGCATTGGTAGGAGGGAAAGAACTTTGTGCGCACCCCAGAGTTCGAACCTTAAGGGTTTTGCCAGAACCCCAGATCCGACAACATCGATGTCCCAGGGCTCAACAAGGCCATGTCTCAGGAGCCCTTTTGGCCTTCGCACGTGGGCTGTTGCGAGGGTCCACCGCACATCTACGTTCGCATGCCTTTGGGCTTGCCGAGCATGGCGTCCGCCTATCAGCACAACTTGCGGTACGTCCTGGCGACTCAGGAGGCCAGGCATCACGCCGTCCTCATGGAGATGGAGACAGTCCTCAAGGAACTGCCTAGATCTCCAGAGCCTCCCGAGGCTCAGGGCCCCGGTGACTCGTGAGGAGCAACCCCTTCACCGCGTACCTCCAGCTGCTCCAACACCCCTCCATCAATGGAACCATGTGACATTTTCCAAGTTCATTTAGCTGGGAGCGCCCCTCGGGCTGCATCATTCCGAAGCCACGTGGGTCCGTCCCAGTGGCATGTATCCCATTTTATGTCTTTAGCTTACCTTGCTGGGGGCGCCCCTCGGGCTGCATCATCCCCAAGCCGCTTGGGCCGGACCCGGTGGCATGTATCTTCCCTGCATTTACCTAAGCCAGTATGCTTTCCATGCTTAATCTACTTATGATTATTAGCTTCTCGATCGCCACCCACCATGGGAGCCGCACGTCGGCCGTTTCTTCAGGATCCTTCGCGTGAGTAGGATAAGCACGGCGTCTGTGCTCGGGCCCGTCCCTGCAGCATCGACAAATCTAGTGGCTGAGCTCTGTCTGGCAGGCCGGCCCCATTCACGTCACCTCCTGGGGCTGTTGGTTCTTGCCCTTCTCATGCGATAACCTTAGGAGATTCGTTCGGTGCAGGTTGTCTGACCACCTCGCAGGACCAGCGCAACGAACAAACACCAAGACCAGGTGCAACCCGCCTTGAGGTAGGGCCTCGTGAGTCCCGCGCTGGCTCATGAGTGCCCAGATACATCTCGTCTTGCCCTGCCATGCAAGCCACGTGTCAGGGCGGGGTTGTACACACCCCGGGGGCTCTCCATAGTAGGGAGTCCCCTCCCACGCACCAATGGAAGCACCATGCTCCGCGCTGGACGTAGACACTGCCGAGGAGCAGCTATGCCCGTGCACAAGCGGAAGCACTATGCTCCGCGCTGGTGATAAACAACTGAGGGCGGCCTCACGGCCGCACCAACCTCAGGGAGCCCCAGAGCTCAGTGTCCGGCCTCACCGCAACACCCTCCCCTCGGGAGAGTCGCGCGAGGGGGCTGGGCATGGGGGCTGCGCTTGGGTCACGCCCAAGCGTATGCCACCCATCCAGGTCCCTCGGACCTGGTCGTCGCGCGCCCCTCCCGAGCCGAGCCTCGGCGAGGGCAAAGGTATGAAGGTCGTTTGCACGTTAATGGGGACTCCTGAGCATCGCGACTCAGGAGCCTAACTGGTCACGTAGCCCCTCACTCCTTGGGTCCATCCTGGTCTCCTGTCGGCTCAACGACGGTTGAGGTATGCGCGGGGCTGGGCTCTGCCGATGTAGAACACCAAACCTATCCCCGTGTCTCCTTCCTATAAGTTGTTTGTGCATCAAGGGGGACTCCTAAGCATCGCGACTCAGGAGCCTAACTGGTCACGTAGCCCCTCACTCCTTGGGTCCATTCTGGTCTCCGGTCGGCTCAACAGCGGCTGAGGTATGCACGGGGCCGGGCTCTGCTGACGCAGAACGCAAAGCAGATAGGAAGAAAAATCGCAAAATCTCGAAGAAAATATTACAAGACATATTGTTCTCACAATATCAAACGCAAGTTTAACGCGTCCACAAGGCACGATGCATGCTGCAGGAATAAAACAGGAAAGGAGCCGCAGGTCACCCCTGAACACCATCGACGCCCGCGAGAGGCACTCCTCCCTTGATGATGTCGCCTTCCTCTTGGTCACTGGCCGGAGCTGCAGGAGTGGCGGCGCCTCCGACCGAAGGCACGGAAGCGAAGCCGTGGAACTTCTTCAGCAGGGCCTCCACCTGACCCTTCACGGCTGCGGCGGCAGCTGTGCAGTGTTCATCAGCCATAGGCTCTAGCAGCTCGTCAATATGAGCGCTGGGGTCACGAAGGTGCAGATGGCTGAAGACACGCATCAGTGCAGCAGAAGAAAGGACACGAGCCTCTGCCTCTACCATGGGACCGATGCCCTCCACGACTTTCTCGAGCGCCCTCACCAAGTAGGGAAGCAGCTGGGCGGGGCTGTCCTCATCGGTGGTCAGCAGCCTCTCCAAGCCCTTTTCATAAAGTGACTTTAGAGCCACACGAGACCTCTTCTCGAGAAGCGTGAAGGCCACGCGGTCCTCAGCCAGGACCTTTGCCTTGGCATTAAGATCGACCTTCTCTGCCTCCACCTTCCGCTCCAGCTCCTCCAGCTGGCCGCATTCAGCGGCCTGCATCTTTGCCAACTCCCCCAGCTCAGCATCACGGTTCTTGATGGCGTCTTCCCGAGCCCTCATCTCTTCCTCTTTCGCCCGGCGGCCACGAGCTTCTTCTGCGTGCTCATCGCGCAGACTCTTCAGCTCGTCCTCCAGCGCCCGGCAGCAGTCGTGGGCGGCCTCGGCGTCCTTCAGCGCCGCCTCGCGATTGGCCGCAGCTTGTGCGGCGGCTTGCTTCTCCTCCTCGGAGGCCGTCGCGGCCTGGCTCAATGTTGCTCGGACTGTTGCATCAGACTGAAGCCAGCCGGAGGCCAGCTCCAGGCGCCCGACTACTAGGCGCGGATCCGCGCCTCGGAGATCTTCCCGCAGCTGGGTCATCTCTGAAAGGGCACGCTCCAAGAGAGCAGAGGAGGCAGAAGAACCTAGGAACAATGGCATGACGGGAGAATGAGGCGACGCTATCACCAGGGCCTGGGAGACCAAGGGCTCCTGAGCCTTTGGGACCTCGGCGGCTGAGCCAGACATCGGCACTTCCGGAGCCAGCGGGGCCTCGGGGGCTGAATCCTCGTGATGACGCTCCCCCTGGTCTCGCGAGGGCGACCGGGCTGGGGAGGTGCGAGTGTTGTCGCCTCCTTTCCTTGCGGAAGGGGGTGCGGCCGCAGCCTCCTCCTTCCTCTTCTTCGCCGAAGGCAGTGGCCTGGTCAACCAAGGACGAACGTTAGGAGGCAGCAGTATAAGCAAGACCAAGATGGAGCTCAGCACTTACTGGTCCACCGCGGTGTAGTCCACCCTCCGCTTGGGGAGCTTGAAGCCCGAGAGCCTCGAGGCCTGAGGTATGGGTGCGCAGGCTCTGGGAGCAGAAAATGGCGCAGCAGTGGGACCGGAAGCAGCTTCAGACGGCGCCAAGGCGGGGGTGCCATCTCGAGAGACCAGGGACGATCTGCCCCTTGTCGGGATGATGGGCGTTGGCCTCGGCATCGTTTGGCAGGGCGTTGGCCTCGGCGTCGTCTGGCACGGCGTAGAGGATGTCAGCTTTTCTCAAGGGGGAGGTTTCCCCCATCCCTTCAGGGGTCACCTCCGAGTCTTCCTCCTCCCCCTCTTCCTCCCCATGGGACTCATCAGAAGAAAGCTCCATTGGCTTCGGCGCTGCAGGGGCCCCAGTTGGCGCCGGTGGCACCAGCTCGCAACCATCAAAAGTCAGCCTGGAAGCCACGATCTGCTCATAGTCCTTGCGGCGGAACAGGGGAACAAATGCGCTTGGCGGTTACTCCTGGTTGTCCCCGACTAAGAGGCACAAAACTACAGACAGCTCATCGTCAGGCAAGGCCTCCGGGCTCAGGTGAATCTTGTCCTCTTCATCTCCAAGCCTCCACAAGGGGCGTGCACGCGCCTGAAGTGAAGCAACACGCAGCGACAAGATTTCCCTTAGGAGCATGGCCCCTGTCACATTGGCCGCCCTCGCATTGCCCAGTTTCAAGTCGGCCTTCATCTGCTCCAACACTGACGTCGCCCGTTCCTCAGTAAGCTTCATGCAATACCACCCTTTGTCAAACTAGGGCATCTCCGTCGGCAGCACCAAGCGCGGGTGGATGCACTTGGTGCCCATCATGATCCATTTGGCCCTGAGGTTGTCGGCCTTCTTCCCAGTATTCCAGATCGAGTTGGCCTTGCCGGCCACGATGAAATTGGCACACCCGGAGATATGACCCTCGCTGACGCGGAGGAAGAAGAGGTGGCGTAGCAGAGCCACGGATGGCATCACGCCAAGGTACGCCTCGCAGTAGTAGGCGGAGATCAACAAGAGAATGATGGAGTTGGGATGAAGATGCAGCGCCTGCAGCCCGTAGTGGCCGAGGACCTCATAGAAGAAGTCAGAGAAAGGGGGAACCAACCCTGCGGAGATACTGCTCATGAAGAAGGGAAAGAAGGTGCTTCCCTCAGGCTCTGGCACGTCGGAGGCGACCCGGAGCTCCGTCTTCCCCCTCTCGTTGCTCTCCCCGCCGTCAGCAAGTGCGTGGCAGCGAGGCTCTTCTCCGAGACATTGGGCATGTCGAGAGCTGGTTCATACCAACCCGGCGATGAGCAGGGCTTGACCTTGTGCGGCACCATTGGTCACTGGTGCGGAGGAGGATGGAAGCAGATCTGGGGATTTCAGAGGCAAGGTGCAAGAAAGGGGATCTGAGCAAGGCGAAGGGGAGCAGTGAAGACAAGTGTTGTCCAGGCTAGCCTTTTTGTCAAGTCGGGCAGTCACCAAGGCAGAGTGAGGAAGCGGAGACGCCCACGTCCAATCAACAGCCACGCATCGACCAAGGCCGTAGGCTATTGGGGCCCGCGGCGCTCCGCACTTGACCTTTGGCTTCGCCTCGAAGCCAAGCCCAAGCGCGCCTTGGGCCCGGGGGCTACTGTCGGCGTTCTGGGAACGGGGGTCCCCAGACTTGCCTGCCTGCGGCCCACGGCGTGGCTTTGCGAGCTGGCCCGTACGACCCATTTTCACCGGTAAGCACTCAAGACCCACGCAAGGGGCCAAGCCTCGTGAGGCGGACGACGCAAGACCTCCTCAGGAGCGGCCTCACCGGGTCGGTTCGCGAGGGGCCGAGAGTTCAAGGCAAGGCAAACCTCGCGAGGTTCTCGTGACGTGAGCCATGACGATCAAGGCCAGGCGGGCGCCAGTCCGTGCAGCGTCCTTGTTTCCTCTTTGGTGCTAAGGAAGCAAGCGTGGGCACGAAGTACCGAGCCATCAAGCAAAGGTTTCCATATCGGTGCAACAAGACCAAGACCAGCAGGACGGCAGGACGGAGGTCACGATGGAGCCCAAGGCAGCGTCACCACTAGAGCCTTTGGCAGGCGAAGACTGCTTTTGTCAGGATAAGCTGTACTAGTTGTCCCCTTTAAAATTGGCCATTGTGGGATCCCTTCCCGCTCAATATTTGGGAAGAGGACCGGGGCCTCTATAAATAGGACTAGCCACCACCGTAGGAGGCAACTCATCAAGAGACAACTGAGCCTCAGGATCAATCTGATCTCGAGCTAACCCTTAGTCACACTCGAGCACAAGAACACCTCAACCTCAGGAGGCTGTTCTTCCCCTTGTACCGTTCATCCATAGCCCAAGAGGCAATCCACCACCACCACACTGGAGTAGGGTATTACACCACAGCGGTGGCCCGAACCAGTATAAATCTTGTGTCCCTTGTGTTGTGAGTTCGTTGAGTTAGCCCTTGAGATCTTAGCAAGCTAGGACGTGGATCGGTAGGGGGAAATCTTTGCACGCACCCCAGTGTTTGAACCTTGAGTGTTTTGCCGGAACCCATGATCCGACAACCCCTGCTCCCCACCAAGAGCGTGGGTTTAAGTGTGTTATCAGGCAGGAGAACAGCAAGGTTTGTTGCCGGGCAACATTGTTTATTTAAAATGACAAGGACTCACTCCTTGGTGTTTGCCTCGCTCACGCACAAAAGACCCCGGCAAACCCCATTTTTCATTAATACGTTAGTCAAACAAGCACAATTCATATGGAATAAGAGCACGAGCAAGGGGTTACAAAGTCTAGAATTCAACAAGTGCCCGCAGGCTTAAAAAAAGAGATAAGATGCCCGTAATCCCTTTCTTGTCCCTCTCCTCAGGAAGCAGACCAGGACAAATAGGAGGGCAGAAGAAGCGCCTAGGCAAGGTACGAGCAACAGAAGACACCAAGAGAAGGCTGGTGATGACGGTGCCGGGGAAGAAGCCGAAAGATGAGGCAGCGGGCTGACAATACTCGATGAAGGCGTCGGTGCCATCGTAATCCAAGTTGACGGCCCACCACCCGCCTTCTTCATCTTCTCCGGCCCTCCGGCGCCAGCCGCCAGAAGCAGCGGCCCCGAGAAGTTCAAGGAGCCGGCTCGAGGAGTCGGCGCTAAGAACTACCCCGCCCCCGGTAGACCATCCTGTCGGGGAGAAGGCCAGGTGCAGGTGGTGCTGGTGCCGGCGTCGCCTAGGGACGGGGTGTCCGACGCCTAGTCGGACCCATCCATGTCGTCTTCCCTGCCGGTCCTCTCCCCGTCACCGTTGCTTGAGGAGGAGCTCTCGTCGTTGGTCGAGCTCTCCGCGTAGCACCCTAGCCTGTCTCCCAAGCGCCCGAAGACCTTGACGGAGAGCAGGTCGCTCTCCACCAAATTGAAGCAGAGAATATGCCCCTCCATCAAGCAGTGGGCTCGTGCGAAGGTTTTCCACCCCCGACGAAGGAGCATCACATGAGGGATGGGGAACCCTGTCTTCACCCACATGTCGCTGTTTCAACACCCCTTCATGTGGAGCCTCAACCTCGATGGTTGGTCGATCTCCAGCACCCTCGTGAACGCCTCGGGAAGGCGAAGGCGGATACGCGGCGGCTCGCGCAGCTGCAGGATGAACTCCAATGCCGTGTCCCTGACGTGGCCGCTCGACGAGGCAAGAGGAGACGGTGGCGGAGATGGTGACGGAGATGGCGATGATGTGGGTGTCCCCCTTCCGTGCCCGCCTCGGCCTCGACCGCCTCTGCTTCGACCACCTTGCCGACCGCAGCCTTGTCCGGCACCCCCACCTCGAGCGTGGCCTTCGCCTTGGGCGGCTGGCTCTTCCTTGACCGTTGTGGCTCTTTGGCGGGAGGAGGACCTGGTCGCCTCCACAAAACAATGGCCGTGACCATGCCCTCTCGCCATGGCGGTGGATGGAGAATGAAGACGAAGGGAAGACGCGAGGAGGTGCTCCTCCTCCTCCCCCTGAGTCCCCTTTTTATAGCTGAGCGGGGAGGCTAAAAGACTAGCTCTATGCCTCTAAAGAGCCCGTTCAGGTCCAGCTCATTAAGTGGCAACGAGCAATGCCATTGACCGCCCTCCCCGCCCAATCAAAGGCGTGTAAGTATCGGCCACCGTGCGCCTTTCCCATATCCCGTGCGTCGGTCGTACGTGGTGCAAGGGGTAGGCGTAGTGGGAAACATGGAATGACGGTTCCAAGGCAGAGAGAGTAAATGAGCAATGGCCCTGCAGTTTTAAAGGGACACGCAAGCTGCCTCTTTACTACTCACCACGGGATGACGCGAGCATGCTGCGGTCATTCCACGCGCGACCCCCACGTCACGCATTCAACACAGATCATGGGGAAGCGCAACTGGTGGGGGAGTTACTGCGATAAAACTCTGCCACGCGCGCCTGTGCACCATTCTGGGCCTGGCCTAGTAACGCCCCGCGCTTATATGTGGCCCAGGCCCGGGGCCTCCTGTCGGTGTACAAAAGTAGGGGTCCTTTTTTGCACCCCTTGACTTGTGCGCGGGCAGTCGCAGCCACACACCTGCAGCCGCGCTTGGCAGGACAGAAGATGAAGCAAAGTCACAAGACTACCAGAGCTGTGCTCAAGACCAGAAGCATGAAGAGCAGAGGGGCAAGGTGAAACTCCCCCGGCAAGGCCCTTGCCGGGGCGGCCTTCACGGCCCCGGCAAGAGCCTTGCGGGGGCAACTTGACCAACACCAACAGGGCCGCCACCCTTCAGTCTAAAAGTTCTGATGCCATCAATCACATTGGAACCAAGGCTCGGGAGGCGCCTCCATGGTGGCATGCAGATCTTTGTGAAGACAAAGGGCCTGCGAGGCCTAGGTAGGAACCAGAAAACAAGACAACAACGAGGCTCGTTGCCGAGGATGCCCACGGGGCCCCAGCAAGACCCTTGTTGGGAATATTAGCAAGACCACGGCAAGGCCTTGCCGCCCCGTCGCCGCCCCAGCTCAGCGGCCAACCCACCAACTAAGCAGGTACCCACGTGGCGGTACGTGGCTCATGAGCCAACTAGTCAAGCACCTATGTGGTGGCATGCAGATCTTCGTGAAGACCCTAGCACCACACCAGCTCAGCAGTCTGCCAGCCTACATGGCGCTGCATGCCTCGTTGGCCTGGATGTGTGTTGGAGCAAGGCAAAGCGGCGACGGATGGGACGGGCCTCGTTGTCGTCCCCGATAAAGTAAGAGGACACCTAAGTAGCGCATTTAATGTGTTTTGTCCTATGGTGCCAGAGATATACTCGACTACTGTACAACTTTCCACCTCCTGTGTGCCACTGTGGCAGCTCCTTTGACTATAAAAGGAGGCCCGCGGCATACTGAGAGAGGATTCAGACTTTTTGGACCATGCATTCTTTGTAGCTAGTCCAAGAACACCAGATAAAACACAAGCCAGCAGGAGTAGGGTATTACGCATCACTTGCGACCCGAACCTGGATAAATTTCCCGTGTTGATCTCTTAAACCCACTCTTTCCACAGCCCCGCACCCGCCGACCGTAGAAGGGATTCCCCGTGATCCCATAGGTGTCGTTTCCATTGACATCACCCAAAACTTGAAAACTTCAATCACACAAAACTTAACGGAACTTTGTGAGATAGGTTAGTATGATAAAGAGCAAACAATTTCACTTTGGTACTATCAAAGACAAGATTCATAATTGTTTCGACACAATGCCTACTGTAGCATATCATTTACACAATTCATATTGAGCAATATAAGCCATAGAAACTAGAAAGCAAGCAAACTATGCATTGAAAACAGAATATGTCAAAAACAGAACAGTCTGTAGTAATCTATACTCAAACCATACTTATGCTACTGCAAAAAATATGAAAAACATTGGACCACGTGAGAAATTTTTATATTAAACTCCTTCAAAAAGAATCAACTCAAAAGACCTCTTCTGTTACAAATGGGACTTATTTTCGTGAGCGCAGAAGTTTCTGTTTTTCAGTAGGGTCAACTCAACTATCACCCAACATGATCCCAAAGGCTTTACTTGGCACTTTATTGAGACAAAATCAATAAAACATGATTACTACAGTAGCATAATCATGTGAACACACAAAAACAGTAGGTAAAATTGTTGGGTTGTCTCCCAACAAGCGCTTTTCTTTAATGCCTTTTAAGCTAGGCATGATGATTCAATGATGCTCACATAAAATATAAGAATTGAAACACAAAGAGAACATCATGCATCATAAGTTCCTCTCTCATAATAATTTTCAGTAGCATCATGAATAGATTGATAAATATAACCATTACATAAAGTATTCTTTTCATGATCCATAAGCATAGAAAATTTATTATTCTTCACATAAGCAATTTTATTCTCATTCTCAATAGTAGGAGTATCATACGAAACTTGAATACTAAAAATTGTTCCCACATCAAGAGATTAATGTTTAGTAAAAGGATATTCAAAATCATGACACTAATTATCACTACTTTTATAACATAAGTATCATCACAATAATCATCATAAGTAGGAGGCATGCAATCATCATAGCAAATTTGATCATTCAAAGTAAGGGGACTAAAAAGATCATCTTCATTAAGCATAGCCTCCCCAAGCTTGGGACAAACATTAATTGCAGCAAATAAATTCTCAAACATGTCATTCTCATTAAACATAGCATCCCCAAGCTTGTGGCTAGGCATATCATAAGCATAATCACTCTCATCATTAATAGTATGAATGGCACCAACGGTATAACAATTGCTATCATCATAATTTCCCAAGTTGGTGCCAAAAAGATTTCCAAGATTATAAGAAGTATCATTATCTTCCCAATCATAATCATCACAAGAAGCAATAGGCATAACAAAATCATTATCAATAGTGCTCTCGGACATTGTGCCATAAGACATAGAAGCAATATCATCATCAAGTGCATCATCCTCCATAATTATTTTTGATTCATTTTCATGGGGCACAACAATAATAGGAGCAACATTATTTGGGAGAGATACCTTTTTACCTCTCTTCTTTCTTCTTTTCTTCTTCTTCACCACATCATGTGTGCGTTTAATTAATCTTTTCAAGCTTCTTGTTGAAGAGATTGATTGGATATGAAGCTCCTCCTCGTTACCTGATTCATCATAATAAACACTAGGAGGGTATTGGGAAACATTTTCCCTTTCATTAGTACTCTCTTCATATTCCATTTGTTTTCTTGACTTTAGATAGTTGGCAATATAAGGATTGTGAATGCAATTTACCGCACAAAACATATAAATTTGCTCTAGATCAAAATCAAGAAAACTATTGAGATTAAATTTTGGAATACCCTTAGTTATACATTTCATTTCTTCATACCCCAAAAGAAGACTAAGCTCTTTATGATGCTTAAGGGTAATCAAGTTATCACAATTTTTGGACATGATTTGATCATGAAAGAATTTGCATTGGAGATATGACCATGTTCATTGCAAAGTTCACAAGGATGGTGAAAAAAATTAAATCTTTCAGCACAATCATCTAGCCTCTCTTGCAACTTCTTCGTTTCTAAATACTTATGCTTCTTACAAAATCTATCTTCCCTTTTTGGTGTGCAAAGGCACTCCCAATTCACTCCGCAAAAAGTGACATGCTTATAAGAAACATTTTTGTCATGACTTGTGCAATCATCATTAGAATTTTGGATATTCAAATATTTTTGTCATGACTTGTGCAATCATACTAACAACATTGCAATCATGCTCATCATCCAAATATTTTGTGCCAAGCATTTTATTGACTTCTTCTTCTAACAATTGAGCACAATTTTCCGAACCATCATTTTCATGAAAGATATTATAAAGATGATCAACAATATGATGCAACCTAAATTCCATTTTTATGCAGTTTTCTTTTATAGACCAAACTAGAGATAAACAAGAAACTAAAAGATTCAATTGCAAGATCTAAAGATATACCTTTAGGCACTCACCTCCCCGACAATGGGGCCAGAAAAGAGCTTGATGTCTATTACGCAACTTTATTCTTGTAGACACATGTTGGGCCTCCAAGCGTAGAGTTTTGTAGGACGGTAACAATTTTCCCTCAAGTGGATGACCTAAGGTTTATCAATCCGTGAGAGGTGTAGGATGAAGATGGTCTCTGTCAAATGACCCTGCAACCAAATACAAGAAATCTCTTGTGTCCCCAACACACCCAATAGAACGGCAAATTGTATAGGTGCACTAGTTCTATGAAGAGATGGTGATATAAGTGTAATATGGATGGTAGAAATATATTTTATAATCTGAATAAATAAAAGAAGCAAGGTAGAAAATAGTAAACGGGCACAAAAACAGTATTGCAATGCTTAAAAATCAGGCCTAGGGTCCGTACTTTCGCTAGTGCAACCTCTCAACAATGCTAACATAGTTGGATCAAATGATTACCCCTGAAAGTGCAATAAAGAATCACTCCCGAGTTCCTATTAGTGGAGAACAAAAGATAGGAATTGTTTGTAGGTCACGAAACCACCTCAAAGCTATTCTTTCCGTTTGATATATTCAAGAGTTCGTACTAAAATAACACAAAGCTATTTTTTCTGTTCGATCTATCCTAGAGTTCGTACTAGAATAACACCAAAGCAAATTCATATTCATAATACTCAATACACACAAAGAACTATAAGGAGACCCCAAAGTTTTCATCGAAGAATAGATAGGAAAACGTGCATCAACCCCTATGCATAGATTACCCCAATGTCACCGCGGGAATCCACGAGTTGAATGCCATAACACATATCAAGTGAATCAATAGGATACATCATTGTCACCTCAAGTATTCATATTGCAAGACATATATCATGTGTTCTCATCTCTGAATATTCAATCCGACAAGACAAAACTTTGAAGGGTAAAGATTCAATTCATCATAACAAGAGTATAGAGGGGAGAAACATCATATGATCCGACTACATTATCAAAGCCCATGACATAAATCACGAGAGAGAGAGAGATCAAACACATAGCTACGGGTACAAACCCTCAACCTCGAGGGTGGACTACTCCCTCTTCATCATGGTGGCCGCCGGGATGATGAAGATGGCCACCCGAGATGATTCCCCCCTCCGGCATGGTGCCGGAACAGGATCTAGATTGGTTTTCGCGGATACAGAGACCTTGCGGCGGCGGAACTTCTGATCTAGGGTTACCCTGAAGGGTTTCGGAATATTTGGGAATTTATAGTGCAAAGAAGGGTTGTCGGAGGCCACCGAGGTGGGCACAACCCACCTGGGCGCGCCAGGGGGGCCTAGCGCGCCCTGGTGGGTTGTGCCCCCCTTGGGGCACCACCCAGGTGCAGCTCTGGCCCATTGGGTTCCTTCTGGTCCATAAAAATCTCCGTGGAGTTTAGTTGAGTTTGGACTCTGTTTGGTATTGATTTCCTGCGAAAAACAGCAACTGGCACGAGGTCAATAGGTTAGTCCAAAAAATGATATAAAGTTGTTATAAAATGGTTGTAAAACATCCAAGAATGATAAAATAACATCATGAATATTTCATAAATTATAGATACGTTTGAGACGTATCAACTTCCAACACATATCGTCACCTCGCCCTCAACTAGTCTCTGTTCATTTTGTAACTCCTGTTTCAAGTTACTAATCATAGCAACTGAACCAGTATCAAATACCCAGGTGCTACTATGAGAACTAGTAAGTACACATCAATAACATGTATATCATACACTACATGAATCTGTTAATTTGCCGTCTGTGGATTACAGACGGCAAAGACCTAAAAACAGACGGCAAAGATTTTGCCGTCAGCAGCTGACGGCAAAGTCAGACGGCAAAGTCAAAGTCGGCAAAGAGTTCTTTGCCGTCAGCATTTAGTCGGGCAGACGGCAAAACTCCATATTTTTGCCGCCAACCGGAATAATAGCATACGGCAAAGAAAAACAACTTTGCCGTCAGCCATACTATGTATTTGCCGTCTGCCTCATACACCCAAGACGACAAACAAAATTATTTCGTTTAAAAAATATGAACAAAACGAATTTCACAGCAATTTCACCATCAACAAGAATGGATGACGACCGAATGGATTTGACAAGACACAAATACTCTATTTGCACAGTATATCCATCATTCACAATATTGACATAGGAATACCCTCTTTACATATGAAGTTCTCCATTTACATGACGAAAAAATGACCGAATCTGCACACAAAAAAACTACAATATTTCACACAAAAAACCAGACGAACTGGCCCTTGCCAGTGGCAAGATCCTAGCGTGGACGTTGAGCTCGAGGCGGCAGATGATGGTCTTGGAGGAGGATGCCGCGGTGGGAAGGAGGAGGAGGATCCCGCGATGCCCCTGCTCAGGCGGCGGCGAGCTCTTGCGGCTTGTCTAGATCAAAGGCGGCGGCGGTTGACGAGCAAAGGATCTCGGGATCGGGAGGAGGGGCGGGGTTGCGGGCAGGGAAGAGGAGGACCCCACGGCGAGGAGGAGGAGGATACCGCGGTG
>NC_057809.1:134339631-134417392 GCF_018294505.1 Triticum aestivum | reverse complement strand
CTCGGGATCAGGAGGAAGCGCGGGGGTCACGGGAAGGGAGGAGAAAGTGGATCTCGTGGCGAGGAGAAGGAGGAGGATCCCGTGGTGGCCTCCTGCTCAGGCGGCGTTGAGGCTGGGTCGACCAGAGCGGGGGCGAGGTAGATCGAGAGAAGGGTGCAGGGAGGCAGAGGAGGGGTCGGGTTGGGGGAGAGAGACCCGTGGGGATAAGGGGGAGATGGGCGGGTTGGGAGAGAGAGTGGTGGGGTCGGCGTGGGACGGAGCGGTGTGTGGAGTAGATGAGCAGATCGTGGTGTGTGTAGCAGATGATGCCATGTCATCGATCCGTGGGTTCGATCCACGTGATGTGTTTTCTTGTTTGCCGTCATAAATTTCTTTTACAGACGGCAAAGAATGTCTTTGCCGTCTTCATTTTTTTCTCTTTGTCGTCTGTAAAAAAATGGAGACGGCAAAGTATGTCTTTGCCGTCTGTAAAAAAAAGGCAGACGGCAAAGTATGTTTATGCCGTCAGTCATTCTTTGCCGTTAGCAGCTAACGGCAAAAGTGATATTTGCCGTCTACCCCGATGAAATGCTGACGGCAAAGAGCAGTACTGACGGCAAATCTCCTATTTCCTGTAGTGACATATACTTTTGTTCACTTTGCCATCCTTCTTATCCACCAAGTATTTGCGGTAGTTCCGCTTATAGTGACCATTTCCTTTGTAGTAGAAGCACTCAGTTTCAGGCTTGGGTCTAGCTTTGGGCTTCTTCATGGGAGTGGCAACTTGTTTGCCATTCTTCTTGAAGTTCCCTTTCTCTCTGTTGCCCTTTTACTTGAAACTAGTGGTCCTATCAACCATCAACACTTGATGCTTTTCTTGATTTCTACCTTCACCGATTTTAGCATCGCGAAGAGCTCGGGGAATCCTTTTCGTTATCCCTTGCATATTATAGTTCATCACGAAGTTCCAGTAACTTGGTGATAGTGACTAGAGAACTCTGTTAATCACTATCTTATCTGGAAGATTAATTCCCACTTGATTCAAGCGATTGTATTACTCAGACATTTTGAGCACATGTTCACTGGTTGAGCTATTCTCCTCCATCTTGTAGGCAAAATACTTGTCAGAGGTCTCATACCTCTCGACTCGGGCATGAGGCTGAAATACCAATTTTAGCTCTTGGAACATCTCATATGCTCCATGGCGTTCAAAACATTTTTGAATCCCAGTTCTAAGCCGTAAAGCATGGTGCACTAAACTATCAAGTTGTCATCATACGGAGCTTGTCAAACGTTCATAACGTATGTATCTACTCCTACAATAGGTTTGTCACCTAGTGGTGCATCAAGGACATAATTCTTCTATGCAGCAATGAGGATAATCCTCTGATCAGGGACCCAGTCCACATCATTGCTAGTATCATGTTTCAACTTAGTTTTCTCTAGGAACATATCAAAAAAATAAAATAGGGGAGCTATACGCGAGCTATTGATCTACAACATAGATATGCAAATACTATCAGGACTAAGTTCATGATAAATTTAAGTTCAATTAATCATATTACTTAAGAACTCCCACTTAGATAGACATCCCTCTAGTCATCTAAATGATCACGTGATCCAAATCAACTAAACCAGGTCCGATCATCACGTGAGATGGAGTAGTTTTCAATGATGAACATCACTATGTTGATCATATCTACTATATGATTCATGCTTGACCTTTCGGTCTCAGTGTTCCAAGGCCATATCTGCATATGCTTGGCTCGTCAAGTTTAACCCGAGTATTCTGCGCGTGCAAAACTGAATTGCACCTGTTGTATGTGAACGTAGAGCTTATCACACCCGATCATCATGTGGTGTCTCGGCACGACGAACTTTAGCAATGGTGCATACTTAGGGAGGACACTTATACTTGAAATTTAGTGATAGATCATCTTATAATGGTACTGCCGAACTAAGCAAAATAAGATGCATAAAAGATAAACATCACATGTAAACAAAATATGTGACATGATATGGCCATCATCATCTTGTGCCTTTGATCTCCATCTCAAAAGCACCGTCATGATCTCCATCATCACCGACTTAACACCTTGATCTCCATCTCAAAAGCACCGTCATGATCTCCATCATCACCGACTTAACACCTTGATCTCCATCGTAGCATCGTTCTCGTCTCGCCAACTATTGCTTCTACAACTATCGCTACTGCTTAGTGATAAAGTAAAGCAATTACATGGCGATTGCATTTCATACAATAAAGCGACAACCATAAGGCTCCTGCCAGTTCTTGGTAACGGTTACAAAACATGATCATCTCATACAACAAATTATATCTCATCACATCTTGACCATATCACATCACAAGAAGCCCTGCAAAAACAAGTTAGATGTCCTCTACTTTGTTGTTGCAAGTTTTACGTGGCTGCTATGGGCTTCTAGCAAGAACCATTCTTACCTACGCATCAAAACCACAACGATTTTTTGTCAAGTGTGATGTTTTAACCTTCAACAAGGACCGGGCGTAGTCAAACTCGATTCAACTAAAGTTGGAGAAACAGACACCCGCTAGCCACCTGTGTGTGAAGCACGTCAGTAGAACCAGTGTCATGAACGCGGTCATGTAATGTCGGTCCGGGCCGCTTCATCCAACAATACCGCCAAATCAAAGTAAGACGTTGCTGGTAAGCAGTATGACTATTATCGTCCACAACTCTTTGTGTTATACTCGTGCATATAACATCTACACATAGACCTGGCTCGGATGCCACTGTTGGGGAACGCAATATTTCAAAAAAAATCCTCCGATCACGCAAGATCTATCTAGGAGATGCATAGCAACAAGCGGGGAGAGTGTGTCCACGTACCCTTGTAGACCAAAAGAGGAAGTGTTTAGTAACGCGGTTGATGTAGTCGAACGTCTTCACGATCCAACCGGTCCAAGTACCGAATGTACGGCACCTCCGTGTTCAGCACATGTTCAGCACGATGACGTCCATCGAGCTCTTGATCCAGTTGAGGAAGAGGGAGAGTTCCGTCAGCACGGTGGTGTGGTGACGGTGATGATGAAGTTACCGGCACAGGGCTTCGCCTAAGGACTATGACGATATAACCGAGGTGTGTAACTGTGGAGGGGGGCACCACACAAGGCTAAGAGAAGATTTGGTGTGTCTTTGGGGTGCCCCCTCCCACGTATATAAAGGGGGCACTACAAAAAAAATACACTTCTGTGATGATACGTGTTTGTCACAGCAGGTCGCTTTTTTGTCATGCATGTACATCCATGACAAATTTATGACAGAATCAAGATAGTCATACCTGTGCTGTCGTAGAAGTGTTCCATGACATTACCAAAATTATCATCACGGAAGTGTCCATTTCCATGACGATAAATCACGAGTCATAGAAGTGCTTTCGTCAAGGGTGACCGACACGTGGCATCCACTGTAACGGAACACCGTTAAGCTATCGGGGCGGGTTTTGGATCCGATAACCCGTTAATAGCCCCGACCAATGGGAAATTTCCATGTGTAAAATTCTTATTGGCCGGACGAAACACGTGTCAGCTCGTCAGTGGGTCAGATAGGCGCCTATGATATGTCGACACGTGGCACGGCCCAACAGTGGCCCATTCCGGTGAAAATGGCCGGCCCAGTAAAAATTAGCAGGCCGGCCCATATAAGGCCTACTTGTGTCAGGTCCATTTAAGCCCACGGCCCATACGAGATGTGCCAATTCGGCCCATTAAATATTTGACACCATTGCAGCCCATCGTCAGTTCGAGCCCGTTAACAGCCCGCTATATACTTGGGCTCAATATCGGCCCGATGAGATTTCGGCCTGTTAACGACCCATTTAATGGATGTGCCAATTTTCAGGATGTACATCTTTTAGCCTTTTAGCGACCCATTTAAATGTTGGGCTAATTTCCGGCCCGGTGTGTCTTTCAGCCTATTGACGGTCCATAAATCTGATGGGCCATTTGTAGTTGGACCTGAGTTTCGGCCTTTTAGTGGCCCATTTAAGTGTTGGGCCAATTTCTGGCCCGGTGTCACTTTCAGCCTGTTGACGACCCATAAATCAGTTGGGCCAATTGTAGTCGGACCTGAGTTTTGGCCTTTTAGCGACCCATTTAAGTGTTGGGCCAATTCCCGGCCCTGTGTGCCTTTCAGCCTGTTAACAGACCATAAATGAGTTGGGCCATTTGTAGTCGGACCTTAGTTTTGGTCTGCTAAAGGCCCTTCATGGTCCAATACCAGCCCGGTTTCTCTTTCGGCCTGCTAAAGGCCCACAACACAGTTGGGCCGTTTACAATACGACCTGACTTTTGGCCTCTTAGCGGCCCATGCTCTTCATGGTCCAATACAAGCCCGCTGTCTCTTTTGGCCTGCTAAAGGCCTATAGTACAGTTGGGCCATATGTAGCCCAAACTTAGTAACGGCCTGTTAACGGCCCATGAAATAAATTGGGGCCACCTGTTTCCTGCTTCGATGTCGACCTGTTAACGACCCGGGAGGTAAGAGGGCCGACCATTAACTTTCGGCCTAGTAACGGCCCATTAAGTCAATGGGCCCACTAAAGTTCGTTCATGTCTTTAGGCCAAATTAGATAATTTGAGCCCATTACGATGAGCAAAGGTACGGCATACAGGGAATAACGTTGCACATCCAGAATATATTACAGGAAATTACATCCACTGGGCAATCAAAGATTGTTGCCAATGCAAATAAATGAGCAGAACGTAACCATCTACAACGTCACAATCTGCAACCTCAGCATAGATGACGCCCATAAGCATGTGGGCATGTTCTTGCTGGTTTGCCACATTATCTCTGAAAACATTAATCAGTTGTTGTGTCGCACGACTCTGCACCTCTGATTCATCCACCATTTCCATCATTGCTTCAGCCATTAATTGGTTCACAAACATACATTTATTCCGTTGCATTCGAGACAGAGGATACTGAATAGATTCAGATGGCGATTTTGGAAGGATTGTATTATTCATAGTGGAGAGTGTCTTGACCACTGCATCATAACGTAAATTAGGACGGGAACCAAACAGATTAATCATGAGTTATTGCCATATTACCTGGCATAGATTTACTAGAAAGAAACAATGGGGTTGCCTTGCTGTTTTCAGAGTTTGTCTTCTTATCTTCAACAGCCTACACAAAATTAACACACTAGCATTGCTATCATTGGCCAAGTCAGATAATAGGAAAGCAACATTGACACAACAAACATTTGGGCAACTAGCCTACACCAAATTAACACAATATGGCACAGCTATAATCAGCCAGGTAAGGTAATATGAAAGCAACATTGACACAATGAATGAATGGGCAACCAGAGAAGCACTACAATTCAGTAATGTGTGTGATATGAGATATCACATTCATGCAGCTCAGTACGCAAAACTACCAGGCAGTTTTCCTTACAAAAATCAACATTGGCGCCTTTAACATTTTGCTACAACTAATTTTAGATCAGATAAAGGTTAGATTCACGCCGATTAACAAAATACATGCTGATGTAAAAATATAGTGATATACAACAGGTACTTACATCAGCACTGGAGCACAGAGAATTCCCGCAAGATATTTTCCTCGAATACGATCCCAATGGAGGAAGTCTTGTATCGTTTAACCTTATTTTCTAAAAGAGAGATGGGTAAGAAACATGTAGAAAATATGATCAGAATACTATAAAATTTCATGATGCAAGGATACGCACATGCTTCTTAGAATGGAGTTGACATTCTTTTGCTGGACTGGAGCGGACTAGTTCTTTGGCCACTGGAATCTGCTTATTATCAGTGGGAGCTGGGTTTCTCTATGCTGGAGCAGTATCTATGAAAAATGGAGTTGGTTTATTATCTTCTGGCATTTGGATCTTTTGCAAAGACCTGGTTTGTAACCCTTCAGATTCTAACATAGCCGTCTTCCCCTTGCATGCCTTATATAGAAGAATGGTGATTCAGTTATAAAACATGCTACAGCAGAGATGGAATAGGTACCGAAGAATAGAAAGGCATGACATATTGGCATGTATTCACTCCATCCGGAAATAAATGGATGGGTCTAGGCGTATTTCAGTTCTAGATACATCCAGTTTTATCCATTTCTGCGACATTTAATCCGGACGGAGGGAGTATGATGTAAGAGCTAGGGATACAACAGGACAACACAGTAAAAAAAACACTAAAAAACCCACTGCAGAACAAAAGTATTCAAACCCACTGATATGAGATAGTACACTCATGCAGCTCAGGATGCAAAACTACCAGGCAGTTTTCCTTGCAAAAATCAACATTGTAGCCTTTAATCATACATTTTGCTACAACTAAATTTAGATCAGATAAAGCTTGGATTCACGCCGATTAACAAAATACATGCTGATGTAAAAATATAGTGATATACAACAGGTATTTACATCTACATTGGAGCACAGAGAATTCCTGCAAGAATCTTTCCTCATAAACGATACCATTGCAGAAAATCTTCTATCTGTTAAGCTTATTTTCTAAAAGGGAGATGGGTAAGAAACATGTAGAAAATATGATCAGCATGCTATAAAATTTCATGATGCAAGGATACACACACGCTTCTTAGAATTGAGTTGACATATTTTTGCTGGACTAGAGCGGACTAGTTCTTTGGCCACTGAAATCTGCTTATTATCAGTAGGAGTTGGGTTTCTCTATGCTGGAGTAGTATCTATAAAAACTGGAGTTGGTTTATTATCTCCTAGCTTTTGGATCTTCTGCAAAGGCCTTGTTTGTAACCCTTCATATTCTAACATATTCGTCTTCCCCTTGCATGCCTTGTATAGAAGAATGGTGCTTTAATTATAAAACATGCATTAGCAGAGAGATGGAATAGGTACTGGAGAATAGAAAGGCATGACATATTGACATGTATTCCCTCCATCCGAAAAAAAGGATGGGTCTAGGCGTATTTTAGTTCTAGATACATTCTTTTTTATCCATTTCGGCAACATGTAATCTGGACGGAGGGAGTATGGTGTAAGAGCTAGGGATATGACAGGACAACACAACAAAAAAAACACTAGTTGAATGTAAAACTGTATGCTAGCAGAATACGTACAGAAATAACTAAGGCAACATACACGTGTATGATTGGGAAACTAAGATGGCATTGCAAAAGAGCACTAGAACAACACTTCAATGTAAAAAAACATGGTATGGTAGACAGATGAAGTACATACTGATGAATAACAATGCATAAGATATTCAGAAGCATGATATCCAAATTAAGCAGATGGCATTGCGATAGAGTAGAATGACATCACTTGAATTTGAAAACATGTTATCATGAATGGAATAGGTACTGAAAAACAGGAAGGCATGACATATTTACATGCATGATCAGCATGCTAAGCACATGGCATTGCAACAGAGTAGATACACTCCAGGACATTATGTGCATGTTGTACCCATATCACAGGCCAAGTTAGAGCATGGACCTTGTGGGGTGAAGAGGATTCATCATCTTTCTGCAAGTCTTCTGAAGAACTGCCTTTACATGTTCCATCATGTTGGGTATCATTGACATCAAGTTTATTGGCCTTTACATTGTTCCGTGAGGTTCTTGTGGATATATCAGTGTGTGCAATTATATCTGACATGCATGGAAGACAACTAGTAGTTAGATTTATGTAATGAGTGCTTGTAGGAGACGACATAAATAGTAGGACTGGGGTTAACTAGCAGCAACAGGTCTCATAAACTAAAGGGAGAACACAGATGAAAGCTACATAATATGTATCGTTTGTACTCGAGATTAACTAGATGGCACACAAAAGTATTAAAGAACAACATAGGAAATACTAGAAGTGGTATAATACTATAATCACCAGCCTGTGGAATAGCATTGGCTGATGGATGATAACTATGGAACAGTGTTACCTAAGGAACAAGTATCTTAGCTGAACTATGGAACAACGTTAACTCCTGAACAAGACCCATAAGAGATCAACATGAATATACAGTGAAATGTGATGATCTATTTTCCATGCTCAGATGAATAACAAAGCCATAAATGTTGCACACAAGTAAGATGAGGGTACAACCTATCGAGCTGCCATCCAAAGGAGTGAGCATCATGTGCTGACTTGTCGATGGCCCTGCAGTTGTTGTGGCTATGCATGTCGGGCACACGCATTCGATGCAGGGAACTGTTGAGTGGGGACTATAGCTTCCCTTGTTAGAGCAGCTGCGGTGAGTCGGAAGACGGTGTGTCTGAAGATGCAGATAACGCATAATGTTAAGAACGACATATCTCTTTGATTGGAAGAAATACACTAAGAGATCAACAGCAAGGTACGAGAGTGGTCACACGTCTGTTGACTGAAGACTAAATTGGGGTCACACGATTTTATTTTATTTTGGTACTGTCTGATCTACGCTGGATGGCTGGCCGTCTTGTGCCTCCCGGCTGACACTGTTCGGAATCTTCCCCGAAGAGCTAGCGACCAACGGCAGAGCAGACTGCCTCCGCCGTCCGTGGCCCCGGCCAAAACCCCGCTCCCCGCCCCACCGCACTACCGTGGTTGTGTCGCCCCCGGGCCAATCCACAAAGACTCCCCGTCATCCAGATCCGGCGGCGGCAGTACCTTCAACCCACGCAACTCTAAATGATAGCCATCTAAGTGTTGCTTCTGTGGCGAACTTGCGGCACCGCACCCTTACATTAGATACCAGCCAACCGACAGCCTAGGAGCTCCGCCACCTCGAGGGGTGCTGCTTCCCATTGCAAATCGATTGGCCCAGAATAAAAATTCAGACAACTGACGCCTAAATAAAGTGATTTGAGATGAGGGTGCGACCTATCTGGCGGCATGGTGAAGTAGGCAGGTCCAGCTGTCAAGTCGATGAGGCCGGCGCGGTTGCAGTGGCGACCGGCGGCAGGGAAAGAGCGATGTCACGACGGTCGACGGCTGCGCCGAAGCAGCGCCAGGACTCTGGACGGATCCGAAGTTGGAGCCGCTATGGCGCTGTGAACAACGACAGGGGTGAATCGGCTCCGGTACGGTTCACGCGGCCGTCGTCGAGGCAGCACCAGCAGCACGGAGTAAGAGGCACACGGCCCAGTGCACGATGGCAAATGGACAGCGTCTCCGGCATTAGGGAGGAGGGCGGCTGTGAAATTGGTGCGGTGGGGGCGCCATGAAGGTGGGGCTGAGGTTTCGCGGCTCGGGAGAAGGGAGCTTCCCGGGGAGAAGGTGATTTGGCGCCCACGAGGTATGAATGGGTGTGGGCGGGGGGGAATTGGGAGGGGAGTGGAACCATGTCTTACGGACGCATTTGTCTGAAATGTGAGGGAGAGTTACAGTTCTACCCTTGCCTATAGGCTTCTCGGCTTGGGTCTGTGTATTGAGGGTCGGGGATAGTAGAGTAACTTTGCTTCTCCCCAAATAGTGGGCGGGAGCGATTTTGGGCGAGGATGGCGTGTTTTGAACTATAGTGGGCGCGAGCGATTTCGAGCGAGGAGAGCGTGTTTTGAAATAGTGGGCGCGAGCTATTTCGGGCGAGGAGAGAGTGTTTTGCCGACCATGGTTTATGAATTATTCGGCACATGTCATTTCGGCCAAGGAGAAGGCACGCTTGGATGAAGTTACGAACCTACCCTCGATGTACAACGGGCCAATTGATGCGTGTCCCACATAGGACGGTAATTTCACGTCTCCCATTTATTTGCTCGGGCGAATTCCACCGAGCAGAGAGGATGTTTAATGGTTCGTTCAAATTTTGGGAGAACGAGCATCCACGTCTACCTTACCAAGTCGATTCGGATCAAATTTTTAAATATTAGCTTGCCACTTCTTTTTTAGATGGAGAGATGATGCTCAGGAGTAATGTGTTTTTACATGCTCGTTGCTAGAGATTTACTATATGACAAATAGTTGACCCACTCAAAAACGCGAATCAAACCCAAAATGAAATATCTCGATTCAATGAAATAGCTCGTTCAGTAGGTCAAAATAGTGAACTAAATCCAAAATTGAACACCTCAATCGAGTAGCATGTTGTACAGTATTATAGTACTCCATCAACATGTTGAAAGGCAAATTAATGAACTTGTTTGATATACGCATATATCCGTTCATGTGTGGATTGCAGACAACATGTTCTCCAATTTAAATATTTGAATGCAAGTTTATATCGAAACATGGTTTATATCAGTCTTTGATGCATAAAACGCGTCCTCTCCCTCTCCCAGACTCCTGTTCTCTCTCTCTCTCTCTCCCTCTCTCTCTCGCCGACAATCTTCAATTCTGTCGCACGCATCCGACACAAAAACCTTGTTGGTCCCTCTCCCTTTCTCTCCATCTCTATCTCTCTCTCTCTCTTTGTGTGTTTGTGGGGGGGGGTCTTTCTAGTTCGCATGCATATATACACCATCTATAGGTTTCTCTCACACACTATGTATGATACTCTAGCTAGTCCAAGCTAGATATCTTGGGTGCACTCACGTACGCACACAGATTCCTTGGCTCTTTGCCTGTAACTCTCTCACGCACCACTATGTCGTCTTGGAGCTCTTCCCTCCCTCTCTCAAACTCTCCATCCACCTGGGTCACAAATACACATGCATATCTCACTCACACTCGATAGGCCCATCTAAAACTCTATCTCTCCCCCTCGTTCTCTCTCCATCTCACACGCGCACACACACAATCTCATGCCGAGCTAGCCAAGTATGATGGTCTCTCACTCAATTGTAGGCACACGCAGTCCCCCCTATATGTATATGACTAGCTAATCTTAGTCTCCATCACAAACATGTGCATGGTCTATCTTGATTTCTCTCGGGGCATCTTTCTATCGCGCACGCACTCCCTCGATCTCCCACCCATATACTCCCCTCACGATCTAGACGGGATCTCTCTATCACAAACACACCCTCTCTCCCTCCCCATGCGTCCATGCCATCCATGTGTCCCTCTCGACCTTTGTTCCTTGTTGGCCACACCTCTATTGGACATGTGCTACAGGGGTGTCTCTCTCCGTTGCAAACAATCACACACTAGCTATCTTCGTGTATCTCCTCGCCTCGCTTTTCCATCTCGGAGATGCATGCGTGATATGTTCGCATAAGAAATGAACAAACACACTCTCTTTCTAATTTATCGTTTGTTTTCACTTTCTCTTTCACACGCATACTCTTTTTGCACACTTACTCATTCTCCTTCACACGCACTTGATCTGTCTCGACTGAGGCACTCTCCTCGGTCCATAGCATACAGATTTATTGAAAAGTCAAACATCACAAAGTTTAACCATGTACGTGGAGAAAAAGAATTACATCTAGTACAGCAAACATGTACCATTAGATTCACCATGAGATGTAGTTTTGTATGATGTATATTTGGTATTGTAGATATAAATAACATTTGCGTAAACCTGATCAAAGTTTCCAAAGTTTGACTTCTAAAAAATTTACATGCACTGCATTATCGAGCGGATGGAATATCTCTTTCCCCCTCTCAGCTATCTGACGCACCACTCAGCCTTATCGGGGCTCCTCAATCTCTCTCAAACTTTATTGGTCAGTTTGGTTTGTGACCTGACCCTCATGCCTTGATGGTCGGTACTGCCTGGTGTGGACGTGAGATGTAAAATACTTCTGCCTGGCCAGGCTTGCGTGGTGCTGAAGCGTTTGGTTCATGCCTGGGCCATGCAAAGCATCAACGTCCCATCAATCAATCCATGCATCAATTATTTAATGCTAATATCCATCCATGTTGTTGTTAGCCTGATGGCCACACGACCAGGCACGGCCAGGCGTTCGAAATGGGTCGCCTGGGCCAGGCTACTTGCAGTGTCTGGAGTTCAGCCAGGCTAATTAAAGTGCAAGGGAACCCAGGCCAGGCGGGCTTTCTTTTTCACAGGGTAGCAACCAAACAAGCGTGCATGAAATCTAGCCACAACCCCAAGCCAGGCAAAAGATGCTCAGGATGCAAGCCAAACTGGCCTTATATCTCCCTGGTTCACACATATACATGTCTCGCTCGCTCTATACATATAGACCCATCCAACACTCTCCGCCCTTGCTCTCTCTCCATGTGACACGCACCCCCTAAGTACCATAATCCCACAATCCATCATAGGCGCAAACACTCCCCCCCCCCTCGATCCTAAGTATGATTATCTCTTACTAGCCATCAGGAACACACGTATTGTCTCCTTCCATCCATACGTCTATCTCGATATCTCTCAGGGCATCTTCTATCGCGCACACACCTTGTCACTCGATCTCCCACCCATGTAGTCCCATCACGATCTCTAGGGGATCTCTCTATGACAAACATACACTCTCTCCTCCCCATGTCTGCATTTTCTCTGTACGTCTCTCTCGACCTCTCTCCCTTGTTTGTCAGATCCCTCTTGGCCACATGCTAGGGGTCTTTCTCTCTCGGTTCCAAACAACCACACACTATCTCCTCACCTTGCCTCCGTTGTCGAAGATGCATGTGTGATATGTTTGCATAAGACACGTACGCTTTTTCTCTACTTTTATCGTGTGTTGTCCATGTCTCTTTCACACACGCACACACACTTTTTCACTCTCTCTCTCTCTCTCTCTCTCTCTCTCTCTCTTGTTAGGGACTCTTTCACGTCCATAAGCATATGGATGTTTTGAAAAGTCAAACCTCAGAAAAGTTTGACCAGGTATATGTGGAGAAAAACATTTACATCTGGAACGATCATTAGATTCATCACAACATGTACTTACTTCATACTATCATTTATCTTTGGTATTGTAGATATAAGTAATTTCTTTATAAACTTGGTCAAAGTTTCAAAAGTTTGACTTAAAAAAATGTTGGAACTACATTATCGAACGGAGGGAGTAGCTCTTTCTCTCTCTGCTATCTCTCACGGGCCTCCCCTCTCACTCGAACTCTCTATACCGACGAATTATATGCTCACTGTGTCAGCGTATAGCTCCGTATATTGTTTAGTTGACCGGTCAACCAATCCACATGCTGCCTTGTCAGCTCGTGTTCTGTATCTTCGTGTGCTCGCCCATGTGGCAGTGGGTGAAAATAAGTAAACTAGAGGCCCATCTGACACGCGGTGAAGTAAACAAAGTTGAAACCACTCAGGGTAGCACCCCGCACGCTAGTAAATTGAGGGCGCATTGCGGACAAACTTCTTGCACGGGAAGGACGCACTCGCTTACAATTCACCACTGTGTGGCGGCATGCACAGAAGGACGCATTCGCGCACACCCAGCACACAACACACACCAGCACACGTGTACACTAGCATCGCTGCCGGTTGAGATGGACGGCGAGGCAGCTAACAAGCGGAGGCGGCTCGAGCCAAAACCGCATCCGGCGAGCCTGGACTTCATCAGCAGCCTCCCCGACGACACGCTGCTCGTCATCATCAGCCTCCTCCCCACCAAATCTGCCGTGCGGACCGCCCTACTCTCCCGGCAGTGGCGCCCCCTCTGGCGCTACGTCCGCCTCAACCTCACCGTCGATAGCTACCTCTGCGACGGGGATTGCAAACGCATGGCCGTAGTCTCCAAGATCCTTTCATTGCACCCTGGGCGAGCCAAACGCCTTGACATCCGCAAGTTCAGTACCAACTGCAAGGTCCAACCCAAGTTCGACGAGTGGTTCTTATCCCCCACCCTAGTTCAGCTCGAGGAGCTCAGCTTTGAATCTGGACGATGTCGCTCTCTGCCACCGTCCGCACTCCGCCTCACGCCAACGCTGCACCGCGCCAGCTTCAGCTCCTGCTATCTTCCCTAGATTAATGTCGCGCCCCCTCTTCTTCTCCCTCAACTCAAGCAGCTCGACCTCTTCGACGTTGTCATCTCGAAGAAGGCTATGGAGCACCTGCTCTGTAGCTGTACTGCGCTCGAGTACCTTCATCTTGAGCAGATCCACGGGTTCATTAGCCTCCACATCGCCTCGACGAATCTCCGATGGCTTTATGTGTCTTGCTGGCCCCGCAACAAGACATCAATTGGGAAGAGATCACTCCAGCTGTTCCACATTATGGTCATTGAGAATGCGCCTTTCCTTGAGAGATTGCTTGTATCAGATCTAGAAGGTCCAACAAAAATCAGGGTCATTGACGCGCCGAAATTGACAGCGTTGGTGTACTCGTCTGCCAAATTCTCTGAACTCTTTATTGGATCCGTAATCATTCAGGTACAACACTCATCTTCTTCTCCGTCTTCTTGAAATTCACATTTTTAAATTTCTTCTTGATGTATTTACGACCGTCTTCCAGAAAATGATTCCCACAAGCTTGACCCAGTCCATGCGCACAGTGAAGATCTTAGCACTAAAATCTACTAGCCCAAATCTGGATCAAGTTGTTGGATTCCTTACAT
Source organism: Triticum aestivum (assembly GCF_018294505.1). Taxonomy (NCBI): domain Eukaryota; kingdom Viridiplantae; phylum Streptophyta; class Magnoliopsida; order Poales; family Poaceae; genus Triticum; species Triticum aestivum. The sequence continues at coordinate 134,403,029 of NC_057809.1, read as the reverse complement.
GCTTTCCGTGCACGGAGAAGCTACGCATCGAGGTGAAACTTCTTTCCTATAAGTAAATGGTAATCACAACGTAGCTCAATTTTTCGTAATTTTCCCAAATGATGATGACAAGTGTAGTGTTCAAAACTGCATCTACGCACCGCACCGAAAGAAATGTTTTTAGTATTTTTCTCACGTGATCACCTGCATCGTTTTTATGCTGTACTACTATATTAGCCTAGGCTAGTCATAGTGGAAAGTAACTTATGGTTACCCTAAGAGCAAGTACTACCTCCGTCCTGGTTTACTCTTCCAATTTTGTAGTATCAAAATTTGACCATAGATTTAACTGACAAAATGTTAATGCATGTCACTAAGAACTATATCGTTGGGTTCGTATTTGAACATAATTTCAAATGGTGTAATTTTTAGTGACATGCATTGGCATTTTCTTAGGTAAATCTATGGTTAAAATTTTATACTAAATACGAGGTAGTATTACAAAAGTGGGCTATGTAGGCCAAAACATGTGCCAAATTCACTTGTGATGCATTTGGCATCGATGCCCCTCCATTGCTCACCTGATGTCTCAATCTGGATCACCTACTTTGCTCCAGTGCCAAATTAACTCACGCAATAAAAAAACACTTGTTTGGGAGAGTGAGAGGCTGGTGTAGTTGGTTTGATTGATTTGTTTATACATGTGGGTCTGTGTGCACAGCGGTGCCAACTCTCTCACATCGCGAGAGTGGTGCCAAAATCTTTTGATTTGACATCGATGCGTATTATGTGGCATACTTTTGTGAAATATGGCATCGGCCACATAGTGGAAGGCAACAAATGCCCAAGCTCTTCACGTGCTCCTAGTTAAATGAGAGGAAACAGAGAGAGAGAGAGAGAGAGAGAGAGAGAGTGAAAAAATATCACTAGCTAGCCAACCCTATCGTATGAGCGAATGATATTGGTACCTCTTGATGACACGGCAATCTTATGCAACCAGTTGCTCTAATATGTTCTCTTCTTTTGCAGTTAAAAAAAGATCCGGAAGTGAAAAATGTGCTGCACTATAACAATCTCATCGAATGCCTTGATCTCCATCTTACAGAAATTGATTTGATCGACTACCGAGGCAGCACATCTGAGATTAAATTGGCCAGGTTCTTTGTTCTGGAGGCAAGTGTGCTCAAGGTAATGAGGTTTGGCATTCTCTAGCACAACAATGAATGGCGTGCTGATCACCGCAAGCGTCTAAGCCTAAATGACAAAGTCTCCGCAGAAGCTGAATTTGTTTTTGAAACATCAAGTGGCCAGAGACTCAAAAACTTATTTGCCCATTAGTGACTTGTCAGGGCGGTGGATTTTAGTTTGTACGGTAATGCTGCATACACCTAAAGTAACGAAAGTTCTTACGTAAACGTCCTAGTAATTCCCTCTTCGTAGGTGTAGCATTACTCCTAACATTTGTAATATCAGTTTGAAACTTATAATATTGCTGTGTCCTATTCCTGCATTTTCAAAATCCTGCGAATCAAACAGGTCCTGAGTTGGTGATGATGTTGTGCCTCCCATCTTTCACCAATAGCCGTCGGATCTAGATCTGACGCATACAAACCAAGCTTCTCCAATTTTGCAAAAAGATGCCCGCACTTGTTCCCTATTTACAAACAACTCCTTGTCTCTCACAATCAGCCTCATCTCCTTCCCACCACATCTAGGAGTAGAAGGCCGTGGAAAAATCTGGCGCGATGGCCGCTGCCGGAGCCATCCACCCCCAATCTTGGTGTTCCGTGCAATGCACGGGCATCTACGCACGGGAAATTATGTCAAACAGGGCTAGTTGTAAGCAGGCAATCTCTACAGCCATGATGATAGTGAATGCAGACGGTGAGGCTGACTATGGTATGCCGAACACGGCGCCTATACTCAGGTGTCATCTCCGGCGCAGGGTCTTGTCACTTCACTGTGAGGAGCATCACGTAATAATTTGACCAACGGGTAGTACAGTGCTAGTACTCCTACTACTACATTGGTAGTACTACTACTAGTACTAGTAGCACCACCGTCTGGATTTAGGAGTACTACCACGTCCATCTGGATTTTAGTATTGACTAGCAATATCTAGTAATGCATGTCACCAAAATGTACTACTCCCTTTGTAAATAAATACATGGTGTTTTATTCCTATCGGTGAGAGAACTTAATGTTTTTTTGCTAACTAGAGTACTATAATAGGATTACATGCAATGAACTAAACATTGCATGTCATGTTTGGTACTAGTCTCAAGTCATTGAAAGCATGCACGACCCACATCTCTCATTGGTTGATATGTCACGAAATAAGAAACAAGGAGGGAGTTAATGCACCATGCCTAAGTATTTTGGGATTATTTGGTTTTTGTAAGGTGACTTACACAACATTTTTGTTTACATGCATTAACATTTTATTATTTAAATCAAAGGTCAAAACTTGGCGTAAAATGCAAAGGGGACCAATAAACCAGTAAACATCAAACTTCTCTTGTTTGGCCCCAACTAGAGGTCCGGTGAGATGACTATACTGCACCGGCACGGAGGGGGGCGCAGATTCATTGACTTACGACAACTGCCTTTGGGTGAATGACACGTGGCCCCAGGGGGTGGCTGGCCCACTTATCATACAGACAAAGGTAGGTGCAGTAGAGGGCCGAGGAGTAGTACGAAATCCTACGCACCTACGCACGGTAACCAAGGGCTGAGTGATCACTCGAATCGCAAGATCAGTTGACTAGAAGCTACGCTAGACCCATGGAGGCGATGAGCGCGAGCATCAGCCGGCTGTGCCAGATGGTCCATGATGCCGGCCTGTGGCCCGGCAGGTAGTATTGCTTGAGGGCGCCAGGGCGAGGGGCCGCTTGGACGACAACTTCGTCTCCTTGTTCGACGAGGTCCTCGTCGGTTTCCTCGACAAGTTCACCATCGTCAAGAAGCTTGCGGACAACTTTGACGTAAGCCTCCAGCCGACGTGCCCAGGCTCTGCGATGCCCGCCACCCTCAACAGCCACTATGGTAACAACCTCTTCGACACACTGGTGGCCCTGCGACTGCCCGCCGTCGCGCCGGAGAATGTCCACCTCGAGGTCGCGCTCGCCGCGCAGCGCCTAGCACAGCAAGACACCATCGACATAATCACCCACGTCTACGCGCAAATCGTCCACAAGGACTAGTACATGCAAGAGGAGGATGATAGGACGCTGGCCTTCTTGGAGCACAGGGCAACCTTGGACAACACTGTTCAGAAGCACGTTGAGCTCGCCACCAACGCCGTTGCTCCTCACACATCGGTTGGTGACCCGGCGTACTAGGGCGTGAGGATGTCGTTGAACGTTGATGGATCCGTATGTATTTTTATCCTTCCGTCATATCCATGTAGTAGTATATGATACTACAGTAATTATCTTACCTTTCGCATCAACTTCATAATTTTTGTACGTACTCCATGCATGAATGGCGCCAGAAGCAAACTTCTCATTACTCTAGGCAAAATCGTTATTTTCTATCTATCGGTCGCGCCATGGAGCAGAACCAAATTTTACAAGTTACGAGTTCAAAAGGAAAAGCCTGCCGTGTTCGTGTCACACCCCCACACGGTTGGTCCGGCACGCCGCTCAAGCGGGAATGCGTGTGATGTTGCATTTTCACTTACAAGTGGGACCGCAGTTGAGCAAACCGACTATCGGCAAACCCCCACCCCCCCCACCGCGCGATGGCTGAGAAAAGAGGACAGGAGGGAGAAGAGATGGATGTAGCACGGACTCCAAGAAAATTGGTGTCGGATGGGACTCGTGTGGGTGGCGTGTGCTGTACTGCTAGACGTGAATGCTAGTTATGGCCCAAGCCACCCCACTATATCAAGCCTATATCGAGGTAGGTAGAACAAATTTCCTGCAGTCCGTGCTCATGCCTCCTCTATCTCTCTTCTCAGCCAGCCAGCGGACGCGCGGAGCCCATCGTCTGTTTGCTCACATGCGGCCCCACATGTCAGTGAAAACTCAAGAGGACCCACTGAACCTGCACATCTTTCACCTCGATGTGCTGGTGATGAAAAACAAATCCAATAAAGATCTTTGGTGGCCGCTTTTGGAGTTACTCAAGAGTAGTAAGATTCTATTTACAGTTTAACCCAAGATGCACATCTCGTGGCTTCAACTACCACTCTATTTTCTTTCATGACACGACCTGGATGCTGGATGTCCCACGTGTCGGCAAAAGGAGGAAGAACCCAACCAAATCTTTGGCTTTGCTCTCGGATTAGACTAGTTGTGCTAACTTAAAAATTTTATTGTGTACTCCCTCCGTTCCAAAATACTTGACTTCCATTTGTCCAAAAATGGATGTACCTATATACTAAGACATGTCTACATAAATATATGTTTTGACAAATATAAGGCATGTATTGTGCAACGGAGGAGAGTAGAATGGATGTACCTATATACTAAGACATGTCTAGATACATATATATTTTGACAAATAGAAGGCATGTAGTATTGTGCAATGGAGGGAGTAGAATGGATGCAAGTTTTTGTATTGGGAAGAAGAGTACATCCATATATTGATAGAGCGCAATTTAGTAGATGTTCTATCACTTTTAGCTAGTATAGAATAGAGGCTAGACATGAGACTAGATGCGAGGAAGCAATGTCTACTTCTTTACACTCGAAGAAGAAAGCAGCACGCAAGATCGAGCCTCCGCAGATCAACAATGAATGCATCGAGAAGGCACTAATCCAACTTACTACAGGAGTAGTCAAAATTATCGTTGGAGTTCATGCAAAACAGAGGTCTGTTTGGGGTCGTGCGTTGGAGTTGGCCTTACAAGTGGGACCGCAGTTAAGGAAACCGACTATCGGCAAACCCCCACCTCGCCCGCCGCGCGATGGCTGAAGTTAGAGAAACGACGGGGTTGAAGAGATTGCTCTTGCACAGACTCCAAGAAATAATATGGTGTCAGATGGATGTCATGGTGGTGGCGTGTGCCGTACTCCTGGACGTGAATGCTTGTTCTGGCCCATGCCACCCTACTACTCCTACTACTTACTCCTACTATATAGTATACTAGTAGTATCGAGGATTCGAGGTGTTGGTTACGTACAACGAACACATTAACATATGGCTACAGTAAAAACACCCGCTCGACGCGCGAAGCATGTGAACCTAGTACAAATAGTGTACTACTATTGTTGATTGGCCTCATCCGATAACCTGTTGCAATGCACGTACAATTATGTATTCGCAAAATATTTTTTTGCCTCGTCGCACCACTCACTCAGAGAAGCGACTCGAAAGCCATTCATAAATTTAGTAAGTTTATCACAGGCATATCATTTTATTACATAGAACAACAGATCATCAACCCACATCGACAACGAGGATACATTATAAATACTAAAGTTTTCACCACACAACAAATAACAAGCAATGAAATGAACTTCAACTCAACCATTCCTCGGCGTTGGAAACGCTTGCTTTGAACCACAAGTGATTCTCTGGGACAGGCCATGCATTGTCGATCTGGAGACCAATGCAGGAATGATCATCCAGGCTGAAGCTGCCTACTATATCGGTACCAGGGTAGGGAACCATGCAAATGTCCGAGGTATAGACATAGTTGCTTCTCATAAATGTGTCAACAGCGGTTGGATCGCCTTTCACCATCATCAGATAGTTTCGTCCAAGGAAGAGCGAGTTTTCTCCAAGACTATCAATTCTGTGCTAGGGAGAAGGAGTTGGCGCTAGCACACTAGTATCCATCCCGAATACCATGCAACATGTGTTGGAATAGGTCCGGAGAGTGCGACCATGGGAGACTACACCTGTTTCCTTAGCAGTAACATCATTAGTGGGCTGTATACACACAAGAAGAGGTGATCCGTCGGAATTAGTTGCCAGGCGCCACAGAGTATATCGGCGCTGCTCGTCCTCATGCTCATGATCATCACCATCGTCATCTCCCCCTTGGTTATAAAAATCTTCAAGTATAGGTGGTGGGATGTCGACAGGACCTTGGAAACACAAGAAGAAGGTTAATTACTAAAGGGAAAGTTGCTAACCCGCATGCATGTGGATGAACCAATTATAAATACGGTGGAAGACAAACGTACCGAAACAACGAGGATCCCATGCAAAAACAGTGCCACAAGAGGTGGCAGCAAACACAAGATCCTTGTATTCAATTGCATCATAGTACACATCCGTGTATAGAAACTGATTTTTGAGTAATATCCATCCAGTCGAACCACGAAGGACGGCAACTAGCTTGTCGAAGATAGCAAAAACTTGATAGTTCTTGTAATTCCAAGAGCGGTTGGGAACTCGACAAATTGCTTTCTTTAGTACATGATAGTCACCATGATCATATTTGAATGTACGTAGATCATCTGTGTGCTCAACTTCAGGGCACTCAGAGATTTTTGGAAGTGGAATCCGCTGACGAGTGTACACATTCACAAGTTCCCACTCGCAATTGTACCCAATATAAACAACCCAATCTCCATTTGCGCCAGCCCAGGACTTACCCTTAAGCGATGGCATCTTGACATCACACGTATCATTATCAAGCGGCATCAACTTGCACAAGGCGAAGTCTCCGTCGTCCGCTCGCCAGCGAGCAGGGTCACGGCGAAGAAGATAGGGGAGATCAAACCGCTCCTTGACCCTTGGGTTCCTTGCAATGATGCTATTAGTTGAGTCGAGAATGGGCTTGAACGAACATGCCATGCTAGCCGAGGTGATGATGTCGCACCGATCAATGAGTTCCTCAACCACGTAATCTTTCAGATCGGGGCAAGAATAACGAGGTTGTTTCCGGCCTGTTACCTCCATGGAGAAGATGATCGAACAATGGCAGAAGAAAGGGTGAAGGGCTGAAGGAAAATGGAGGAGGGAGAGGAAGAGCGTGCGACAGCAGTTCCAAATCGAGAGGGAAAGGCGAAGAGTCGGTGGACGGTTGCGAGTTTGCCACGGTTCACGAAGAGGCGCCCCGGCCTACACGTCCGTTCGGAAATACTCCTACTACTCGTCGTCGTCTCACTGATATGTTGGAACAGGACCACATGTCAACGAAACATGGTGTGTAATTTCTCGTGCAAAATGCGATCTGGCCGCGTTGGCCCGAGGTGCCGCATTAGTTATCGACCTTTATTTTTTTAATGGCGTGCCGATCAGTTTTGAAGCACGACTAACTGGTACTGTACGCAGAGAAAATATAAACTACTCTACCACTCCCCCACCTCCAGTACTAGTAGTATAAAAAAGATATATAGGCTGGAGCTTCAGCGCTTTCTTGCTAAGGGCTGCCCACTTGCTCCTCACACTACCACCCTCTCTCTAGATCTAAAAAAGACGACCCCTCTTTCCCTCCTCACCGGTGGTCACAGATCTACCGGGGAAGAGAAGTACGTGCAGCGTTGACGCACTCGTCGTCGGCGAGCGAGGTCACGCACTGACGACAAGGCCGTCCTCTCAGACCTAGCGCCCGCGCGGGATGGCCTCCGTCCCCAAGCTCGCTGCCGTAGTGTGTGTGGAGGACGACGACCACGAGCGAAGCCACTTCCCGCCGACCCTCAGGTATGCTACCTCTTTTCGAGCCATAACCTTGTTCTATTGCCCCATTTGCTACGTCGTTGCATGTGGATCTTTTTCCACTCCACCATCTTCCCAATTTGCTATCCTCTACTCTGCTGGCCCCGCAGACGAAAACCATAATTTGCACTATTAAAGGAAACCCTACTTCATGCAGACTAATCCATGTCTGGGTTGAATAAGGAAAGGAAGGGAGACTGTACTGTCCAAGAGAGAAGGCATCGAACCCGCATCTAGGTTGAAAAGGGGAAATTCAGTAGCCAAGGAACGAGTCTCGTGTCTCTTGGTTAAAGAAGGGTAGAAAGGCATGACAACGCAATAGAGAATGACCAGGTCGGTCGATTTGTTGTCGTCGCATAGGAAAAAGGTGGCTAAAGAGAACAAAAATGGGACCGTAATCCACATATGCTGCCTGGATATTTGTTGCTCTGGGCAACCATACCTCCCTCACCACTCTGCGTCCGTGGAGGTATATCGTATTGGTGCGCCCACTGTCCGAATGGGCCTCCCATGCTCTTATTGCTACTTTTTCCTGTTAGTATAATGCCAGCAGTCAAGTCAATCAATGCTACTGCTAAAGTGATGCCACATTTAACTAATGCCGCTCTCAGTCTAATGCCACCCATAAATTTAAGCAATGCCATTTAATGTCACTGGATTATTTCAGGGTTAGCTGTTGATTGTGGATGTATTAAAGATTTTTCAGCTATAAGGCAGTCTAATGCTGTTGCACAACCAGTATACCAACGATGAAACTTGTTACTCTTGTCAGATTTTTGCTCTGTTAATGCTTATAGATTACATACCTCACTTTCATGAGATAAGTTAATTTTTTTGTACAGTGTCACCAAAATGCCAAGGCGCTGATGTCATTTTATTTTGGATAAACTGCACAGACAATTATGAAGACAAGAGGAAAGGTCAAGAGTGGGCACCTCCTCCTCCGGCTGTTCTCTTGAGGAGGTCTGTGTGTTTATCTCTAATGCCTGTCGACTACATACCTGACATCATGATGTAATGTTAAGTCATTTCCTTTTGTACAGTGTCACTGAATTGTCAAGGCGGTGATGGCATTTTATTTTAGTAGAACTGCACAAAATTTGCTTAAAAGAAGAGGAAAGGTCAGGAATGGCTCACTTTTCTAGAAAAAACTATGTATGCCTTCCTCACATCAGCCACTGTTGCTTTACTTATTCCTTCAAATAGGTGGTTAGAAACAGTCTTGCTACCTTTTCCCATTAAGAAATTGGAATGCTTATATTTGTGAGTCTATGCTTCAACTAGTGCCAATTTTAGAGTAATCACACTTTCAATATCTATGCAAACAGGGATGCTCGATTTTAGAGGAACTGCACAAAGAGTCCAACGGTTCAACATTAGGAGCATGTTTTTTCCCAACCTTTATATCCAATTGGTGGCACTATGAGATGTTCATTACGAAGGTACATGGTTTGCTACTATCTTGCTACTCTTTTTGTACTGTCATTAGATAGTAATACTAGTGGTTTGCATGTGAATTTATTGGCAGGGTGGACCTACATTGGAGGTGCAGGACAGGATTCAATGATTGGATGCTCAATTTCGGTTGTATCGATTTCACCTCTTCCATCACTGCAAACATGGATATCCTTGGTCTGATGAGGAATAGGCGCTATATTTCTACTCTGAACGAGCAAATCAATTCAGTATGAAATTGTCCAGGGCAAAACATAACTGTATCAGATTGTCCAGTGCAGAACATGACAGATGCTAAGCGGAAGAGACATGTTTAAACCGAAAATACAAGGTGTGGCATATGTTTACTAGCTGCTTGATATTTGTGCAGACAGAGATGTCTGCCCGTTGCTATTTGGCAAACCAACAAAGTGCCCGCAATATTGGTTGAACTGCACAAGAGAATAGTATAGTCACTACATCAGTGCCATTTGAAAATAGACACAGAAAGATTGGATGGTCACTTCATGGACTGCAGAAAAGTAGTATTGTACTATTTATTGGCCAACACTAGGTGCTTCATTGCTTTGGTCTGATTATACAATGGGCATCATTTTTCCTAAGTTAAAGTTTGTATTCCGAAAATAGTCTCGCCGTGTGATCGAGAGAAGACCAAATCATATTGCAGTAGATGTTCCTCCATCATGTCTGGTTCATTCTCATGGTTCCAGCTGTTGGTGAAACCACTTATGTTTGCAAGAGGAATTGTAGACTTCACAAACAAATTTGTATTTCAGTCTGTACTGAATGTTGGCCAAGAGAAGCATCCATGTTAGTAGGAAGAACATATGTTTTTTCTAGATCTTTGCTTTTGGAGCTACATATTTGTATATGATCTGTGAGTCATTGAGATGCATTAACATGTTGATCTTATGTATGGGAATCGTACTAGTTAGTTTTAGTTGCGATGCAAGATCCGAAGTGGCTGATCTTTGCTTTTGGAGCTACATATTTGTATATGATCTGTGAATCATTGAGATGCATTAACAGTTACTTATTTCTGTTCGCTCAGTGTTTACAAGTTACTGATCAATCACTAGCTAGCCTACAAATGCGCTCCTGGTAGTTTTATTTGCGACGCAAGATGCGAAGTGACGGTTTTTTGAATAAAAATGCCTACCTGTGAAGAAACTGACAAGCTACACTATCGATCCTACACGGATAAAAATGCCTACCTCTGAAGAAACTGACAAGCTACACTATCGATCCTACACAGATAAATAGCGGATCACGCACGTACTACCTCCTTTCCGGTTTGTAGGGCTCAATTCAAGAAACGACCTACTCGATCCTACACGAATAAATAGAGGATCATGCACGTAGTAGTACCTCCTTTCCGGTTTGTAGAGCTTAATTCAAACCTCTCACTAACCAAGGTACTCCCTCCATCCGGGTTTATTAGTCCCATGAGCAAAGCAGCAAGACCAAGGCATGGCAATAATTAACGGCATGCATAAGTTTAAGCCTAATTAATTCCAGAGTTTTAAGTGGCTGCATGCTGCTTCACGTATTGCCTGCGAACGATTCTGAGTGCCTGCATGCAGCCGGCCATAATTAAGGCAGCTAACTGATGCGAAAAAAGAAATGCTTTAAATCCGTGGAATCATTATTGACAAGGAGGGAGATGATTCGAGTGCACTCGTTTGACCGCCATGCCGGCGTGCGACCCAGACGGGATGGGACGACACAGTCATAATTTCAGTTTCTCTAGTTTTCCACGGCAAGCTGGCGCGCTAAGCCATTATGCATTGAATTCCGATGACCGTCGTGCTACCTTCCGCCTATAAGTAATGTTTCCCGGCCTTCTCCGGTGCCACCGTGACCCAACTCGCCATATCCTCATAAGCCCCCACCGGCCCGACGTTGCTCGCCACGTCCACCATGCCCCCGCCCGTCCGCGGTAGGCGACGCCGGAGGCGGTCACCGCCGGAACTAGTGTTCGGGTTTTCAGCGGAAGGCAGACGGAGGGAGGAGGCATTCTATCTGTCTTTAGATCGCAATGCAGAGATCAAGGAGTTGTTGGAGCGCGACCGCATGGCGGAGGAGCAGGAGTTGTTGGAGCACGACCGCCTGGCGGAGGAGCAGCGTCTCGCCGATTTGCGCCACCAGCGGTACATGGAACAGCAGCGCACCAACGCTCTGAGTCGCGAGTAGAGCGCCCGCAACTGGGCCGACTACGTGGAGGCGGGCGCCCGGCAAATAGCCCTGGAGGCTGTCGGGCACGCACGCGTTCGCGACGCCGATTTTTACTACCAGCTCGTCAAGTGGGTTTCCCGCTTGGAAGCCGAAGCTTCGATGGACCACGCCGGCATGGAAAGGGCCAACGCGCGCCGGCAGTGAACCTTTGTCATCTGCTCCACTCCATTCCTATGGATGTGTGCTTCGTGTCTCAGCTCAAGAGATGTTGCTATGACTCACTTTGTGAGCTGATCCTAAGTTGATTGATCTTCGAGAAGATAGATTCTTCTAGGTTTTCTTTTCCTCTTCTCGTCATGTTAGCTGGAATTCTCGGAGCAAGACATCAAGACAAAGATGGTGATTGAATCAACGTTCATTTGAAGTGCAACCCGGATCGTGAAGATTATACTAGTTTGCGTCTCCCCTTCATCCTACCCTACGCTTGAATCTCGAGACGAGATTCTTGTTTAGTGGGGGTGAGTTGTCACATCCCTAGCTTCTGGTGCTGCCTGGTGTTTGCATCATGTTTAAATTTTGAAACTTGAACTGAGGGAAATTGGAAGCCTCAAAAACCCTAAAAATCTCATTCATTGTTCCAAAATGCTCTTCTTAAATGTTTGATAATTTTTGGCAAGGGTTCTGGTCCCAAACAAAATATTGAACATTTTTAAGGATTTATTTTTGGGACTTTGAATTTAATTCATTAGCTATTTGAATTTGAATTATATTCATATAATTAGAATACAATTTCAAATATCCCTGAAATATTTTATGAGCTTTTGGAAAAGTCCATCTAGCAAAATAAAAATATTCAGAGGAGCTTTTGGCATTGTTTGAATTATTTTAAATTTAAAACAGTGGCAAAAGAATTAAATAAAAGAAAACAGAACAGGAATATAAAAAAAGGAGAGAAGCCCAGCAACTTACCTGGCGCTTACCTGTCCAGCCCAGCCGGCCCAGCTCCTGTGCGGCCCAGCCCATCTCCACCCCTCCCCTGTCGTCTTCCTCCCTCGCCAGAAGGACACGGGCACGCGCCCGGCGCGCGCGGGCACGCGCCCCGGCCACCTCCTCCCTGCCTGGCTGCCTCCTCCCCCCCTGGACGTCTCCCGCAACGCCACGACATCTCCTGGACCCTCCTCGCTCGCTCCCTCACCCTCACTTTCCCCCTGGATCCCTCTCTCTTCCCCACCGAGCGGAGCTCGTCGCCGCCGACGCTGTTACCGCGGCCACAGCCACCCCCTTGCTCCCCTGACCTGTCCAAGAGCTCCGGGACGTCTTCCTCATCCTCTCCACCAAGCCATGGAACTACGGACAAGCCACAACGTCGCCGGCATCGCCGTTTCCATCGCCGGCCGCCGAGGATCTTCACCGTCGATTCGCCACCATCGTCGCTTCCCCGAGCTCGCTGACCCTCCCTGCACGATCCCCGTGAGTCCCTGCTTTGTTTCCCCCTAACCTCATGTCCGATTTCAAGCTCTAGCCGCCCCCTCTACCGGAGCCGAGACGCTCCGCCGCACGGGCTCGTCGCCGGCGAAATCCCGGTGACCATTTGGTCACGGGCGTGCACCGTTGTGCTAGCCGCGACCCGTAGAGCCCCTCCAGCGCCTCAGCTCCCTCGTTTGTGAGCCGCAGCGCCGGTCCCGCGAACCCCCCCGCTCCGGCCGCCGCCTCGGGCTCCATTCCGGCGAACCCCGGCCACCCCCGCACCTCCCGTTGGTCCCCCTAGATGCGCACGGGCACGGGCTACCTCCTGGTGCCCTTGGCGCATCGATCCGTCGCCTCTGGCGTAACTCCGGCGAGCCACCGCTGCTCTGGATCGTCGCCGTCGTCCAACCGCCGGCGAATCCGACGTGGCCGGTCATTAGGGCCTAACCACCCCACTAACCCAGGCCTAGGGCCACTGACAGGTGGGCCCTACCGTTTAATTAACCTGGCTAACAATTTAGTTAAGTTAATTAAACTCTGTTAAATCACTGTGCAGCTGACATGTGGGTCCCATAGGTCAGATTTGACCTGGACAACGCCGTTGACTTGCTGACGTCACTTTGAAGTCATGCCGACGCAGTAATAGGTTTTCTGGATTTATTTTTATTCAGGAATTTCAGAAAATGATTAAAACTTCAATAAATCATAGAAATTCAACCGTAACTCCAAATTAAATAATTTATATATGAAAAATTATCAGAAAAATTCAGGGAATCCATCTGTACCATTTTCATGCATGTTAGAACAACTTATAGCTGCTGTTTAGCACAAATCAATTAAATGGCATTTGAATAATCACATATGGAGTTTGAATTTGAATCTTGCATTCAAACCAACTTCATTTAATCTGTTGCCAGTTGCATTAGCTCAAAACACATTCATATTGCCATGTCATGAGCATGCATCATATTGTGCATTGCATTGATTGTATTTCTTCTTTGTTGCCGGTATCTGTTCCCTCCCGGTAGACGATGTTCCGACGTTGTGATCGTTGACACTGATGAAGACTCAATGTTATCTTCAGAAGTGCCAGGCAAGCAAAACCCCCTTGTTCATTCCGATACAATCCCACTCTCTCGCTCCTGCTCTCTTTTACTGCATTAGGACAACATCGATTCATCTGTTACTTGCTGTGGTAGCTGAACCCCTTTATCCCCTGCATCACCTGTCATTCCACAGTAATTAGATGAAACCCACTAGCATGAGTAGGAGTTGTTTGAGCCCTGATGTGCCTACTCATTCATGCTTGTTTGTCATGCCTGCTACTGCTTAGAGTTGAGTCAGGTCTGATTCATCCGGGATGAATCAGAGGTGTGTGAACATGTCCTACGGTGTGTGAGCTAAGCGTGTGAACACGATTTGGTAAAGGTAGCGGTGAGAGGCCATGTAGGAGTACATGGTGGGTTGTCTCATTGCAGCCGTCCTCAGGAACTGAGTTCTGTGTTTGTGATCCATGATTCAGCTACTACCACGCATTGGGCCCAAAACCAATGGACCCTCTCGGCTTCTTAATCACCCTTGTCCTCTGTCCAGGAGTTGCAAGTAGTTTCTGGTGTTTGTAGTATGCTGGAGGCCGTGGGCAGCGCTGACCGTAGGGGTGGGCTGTGATGCGGTAGGCACGTGGCACGGTGTACCGGGCGCCCGTTTGGTGTCTCGGGAACCCTGTTCACATCGTTTGGGGCTGTGAGCGAAACTCCGGCCGGATCTCCTCATGGATGGAACCCGAATAGGCGATAAACCTGGACTAGAGACTTGAGTGTTTAGGCAGGCCGTAGCCGACACCCACGTTGGGCTTCCACTTGAAGGTTGTCGAGTACATGTCGTGTAAACGGCGGTAAGTGGTGAGAGCGTGTGTGAAGAAGTACACCCCTGCAGGGTTAACATCATCTATTCGAATAGCCGTGTCCGCGGAAAAGGACTTCTGGGTTACTTATATCAGTTCATAGACAAGTGAAAGTGGATACTCTAAAATACGCAAGATAAGCGTGAGTGCTATGGATGGCGTTCTCGTAGGGAGACGGGAGCGGATCCATAGTGGTGTATTGATATGGTGAATATGTGGACTCGTGTGCGCCACCTCAAAAGAGTTACTTGCAGTCGTAGTTCAGGATAGCCACCGAGTCGAAGCTGGCTTGCTGCAGTTAAACCCCACCATCCCCTTTGTTGATAATGATGCATATGTAGTTAGTTCTGATGTAAGTCTTGCTGGGTACATTTGTACTCACGTTTGCCTATTTTATGTTTTGCAGAGAGACTTCGGTCTCACTAGTAGTTCCACGTGGACTTCGACGTTTAGCTTGTTACCTCAGCTACGATCTTGTGCCCTCGGCAGGATCTGGTAGATAGTCAGGCTTTCAAGCCTTTTTCATTTATAGATGTCTGTACTCAGACATGATAGCTTCCGCATGTGCTTTGATTTGTATGCTCTGAATGTTGGGTCGTGAGACCCCTGTTTGTAATATTCCGCTCCTCGGAGCCTAATGCATACTTACTGGTGTCGTAGAGTCATGTTGTGATGCCTTGTTGTATTTGCACATATCGAGCATATTGTGTGTATTATTGAAATGCTTGGTATGTGTGGGATCTGACAACCTAGGTGTTTATCCTTGGTAGCCTCTCTTACCGGGAAATGTCTCCTAGTGTTTTCCACTGAGCCATGGTAGCTTGCTACTGCTCCGGAACACTTAGGCTGGCCGGCATGTGTCCTTCTTCGTTCCTGTGTCTGTCCCTTCGGGGAAATGTCACGCGATGAATACCGGAGTCCTGTTAGCCCGCTACAGCCTAGTTCACCGGAGTCCTGTTAGCCCAGTGCTACAGCCTGGATTCACTCGCTGATGACCGACACGTTCGATGCTGGGTCATGGATTCCTGTCCCTGTAAGTTTGTGCCACTTTGGGTTTACGACTAGCCATGTCAGCCCAGGCTCCTTATCATATGGATGCTAGCGACACTATCATATACGTGTGCCAAAAGGCGCAAACGGTCCCGGGCAAAGGTAAGGCGACACCCGTAGGAATACCGTGTGTGAGGCCGCAAAGTGATATGAGGTGTTACATGCTAGATCGATGTGGCATTGAGTCGTGGTCCTGACAGCGTTGGTATCAGAGCTTGACTGCCTGTAGGATTACCAAGCCAAACTGGTCGAAGTTGAGTCTAGAAATTCTTTAGTTATATAAGGGAATTGATTGTGGGATGGAACGTAAGTCTCTTTTTACTCCTTATACCTTATGCCCTTCTGATCTGAGTCATCTTATCTTTCCTGCGGGGTTAAGGAACTAGGCTTTCTCTTCTTTCTATCAGGATCACGTGTTACTAATCCGTAGACTTATAGAATTGTTGGACTTAAGCCTCGTTTCAGTTCCTACTACTTTTGTATGTTAACTGATGATCTCGAAACCTTGATGTTGTGCTTCTGATTGGTTATGCCACCATTTTTGTGATTGTCTCAAATCTTTTTTGAGCATTTACAGCCGTTATGCTATCCGAGTCATCCCAGGTTTCTAAATGGTCTGATGCATTTGCAAAATCCTTTCCCTCTGGTTTCGATGTTCCTTTATGCCAGCTCAATCACACTAATTGTTGAGTTGAGGTATTCTATTGCCTTGACATTTATGTTGGAGTTACTATTATGCCTAGGTGTTTAGGGAGTCACCTAGTAATCTAGCAATGTTTAGTGTTCTCAGTGTGAAGATTCTGGCCTTTATTCTCGAAAGCATCCCGTGATGCTACTTAGTAGTAGGTATTCTATTCCTGGGTTCTTGAAACCGAGATCCACCCTACTTACTTCATGTTGATAGTAATTGCTAGCTCCTTTAGGTTATTAGTAACCTTTGCGATAGTTCTCGAGGTCCGTGGTATTTCCTTCTTCCAAATACCATGAACCATTCAGGCAGAAGTTATTTGAACTAAAAGATCACAACAAGAGTGCTCTCGATGAGTTCTCCATGCTATATTGTGACTCTACCAGCTCAACCTTTCTGCATGGGTTATCCGGAAGAATTATGTTGAACCTGGTTCGACAAACTAATCTATGCATCCACAACTCAGAAAGTTATATGTTCCTTTGAGTTGTCCCTCTTTAGTTGTCTACTGACCTTCGTCTATCAATTGATAGTCAAGAGTATGTGTGCGTTCGTTTATCGATGCCTATTACTCTTGTGGACCGTCAAGCCATTCTATCGCGGAATGACTAGGAGAAACAAACTCCAGTACCTCTTCCATATCCAGGATTGGGTCAAAGAAGTTGTGCTCCGCAGATCAAATTGCTAATTCAGCTTTTGATTCTGTTCTACCCTGGAGTATCACCCCCTTTATGTCAGGATTTTCATGAGAATTGCTCCAGCCCTTGTGAATTCTTGACGTAGTGATACCTCTCGCCATCATTTTCATTTCTCGCTTCCGTGTTGTTGCAACTGGAGTGCCGACAAGTGAATCGTGATGTGTGAAATCAATACTCCTAGCAACCTTGTTGCTTGGTAGTTAAATGGACAATAACCTCATTCTTAACGTGTTTGTTCTTGAATCATCATTCTAAGATTGATCGTGCTACCTTGTCCATCTTCCTGGTGCACATTCCGATTGATGAGTTAGGATTTTGGCAATCCCTCGCTCTTTTGATCATATCGTCTTGCCCTGAAAAGCAAGATTGTTCTCGAGCTTAGTAACATACCGGTGGTTCGTGACTTTCCAAATGTCTTCTTGGAAGTGTTACCGGGTTGTTTCTGACTATTATGTTGAGCTCGTGATCAAGTTGGTTTCTTGTGAACCACCCTTTCTCCAAGAATCTGTGTTGGATATCCCTGAGCCAGTTGGTTAAGCTAGACAACAACTTGGAGAATTGGAAGATAAAAGCTTGCCTAACTTAGTTCGTTCCAAAGGGATATTCTTGTGTAGTGTGTGTTGAAGAAAGATGATATCTTCATCGATTGGTCCCTATGATCAGTTGCTGGACCTATTGTCTTATCAATCCTTTGATTTGAGTGTGGGCTATCGTCAAATCAAATCAGTACCAACGATGCTCGTAATGTTGTCTTATTCGTGGTTGATCCCTCGAGCATACACCATTACATCTTTGGTCTGACCAATGCTATCACCGTGTTCACTTAACTATGGAATTCCTTTTAGAAGGAAACCTAGATGAATTGTTGTTGAGCCCATTGCCAACATCCTTATCTCCTCCATGATTTTGTTGAACATTAAGCTAGTGTTGGAAACTTTTGAAAGCATTTGTTCATGCTAGCTCATGAAGCATATGTTTGGATGAAGGTAGTGACTTCCTTTAATTCATGTGCATCTGATGCAAGTTGCCGCCGTGGATTCGAGAAAGTCAATGTTGCTTTCTTTGGAATCATTCCAAATCAGTCATGCACACGTGCGAAGAATTCTGTGGTATGGAGACTTGCAACCTTCATTCCATATGTGTCCCGAGCACACCAAGCCACTGATTGATTTGTTCAAGGAGAAGGAGTTCCTTCATAAGAGCTAATCCGGACTTATGTAAGGACTTCGATATCCTCGATGATGGTTCCCAACCAGAACTCGGTAGTGTTTTATTGTAAGACTACCATGTGGACATGCTTGTCTGGGACAACGTGTTCACATGTTTGTAGCAGAACCAGCTCATGTTTTGGAGCTTGCTATCGTAGTTCATCTCCCGAGAATCCCGCAACGTCATCTCGTCGATTTGTGTTGCAAACTTTCATTTTTCCTTCCTAGACTCGATGGGTCTGGAATATTCTGACACCAACCAGATCTGAATCTCAGGCAGATGTGATGGTTGGAACATTTCCCAAGAACTATAATATTGGTCTTGCGATAACCGGTAAAGTGGATGTTGTGGCCAACACACCCAGCCGGAAGACCTCCTGTTGTAGTATCTTGATTTGAGGAAGTTGGCCACCTCCCCATAGGGATTTCGTAGGATTTACTCCCTAGTTGCCCCTATGGATTTTTGTGTTCCCGAAGTCCGACCTTTTTACTTGATGTTTTAGATATTAAACCATATCTATGAATGGGTTACACTAGCACATCAAGGAGAACATTAGAAGCGGAGTGCTAAATGTCTCTCGGTTGATCATCCAGATTTTATTTCCTTGGCCCCGCCAAGGGTGAAATCTGAGAAGGTGTTATCTTCCTTTGCATCTGCATCCTCCATCACCATTCATCATGGTAGTAAGTTGTGTTACCGGACCCTTGACACGGGTGTTGGTAAAACCTTGATGATTATGGAATTGCTCAAGTTCTTGAGAGCACGCGCAAGTGCTAGGTTTGATCGTCGGCATTAACCGTATAGTGCTCTCAGTTTCCTCGGCAATGCTATGACCTTTTCAAACAGTGAATTCACTCTCTATTGTTGGGTTCTTCCCTAGCTACTAGAATCATTCCCATCATTTGCATTTTGTTCTCGGCTTGCACCGCCATTGTGCCACCCTACTCTAGATTACCCTTCTCAGTAATTACTGATCAGGATCATTTTCAAAAGTGGTTCTACCATGGGTCTCATCCATTTCCGATGATAAACAAAATCATCTATGACGTTGTCTTCAACAAGGTAATCCACATCATCCAAGTCCGAGTATGCCATTCTATCGAACCCCTCTAAATGATCGATTATGATTTGCCTTAAGCTGGTATAAAGAGTTTCAATGATCCTTGAATCAAAGGTAATTCTTTTTGCCACTTAAGGGGATATTTCTACGAGTCACCTTCCCTAAGGTGCATCGTTATGGTATCATGGCAATTCAACTCCTCGCTACGTTGACAACCGATCACCACATTCTTAAGTCTGGAATTGTTGTCTACCTAGTGAACCTTTGTCATCTGCTCCACTCCATTCCTATGGATGTGTGCTTCGTGTCTCAGCTCAAGAGATGTTGCTATGACTCACTTTGTGAGCTGATCCTAAGTTGATTGATCTTCAAGAAGATAGATTCTTCTAGGTTTTCTTTTCCTCTTCTCGTCATGTTAGCTGGAATTCTCGGAGCAAGACATCAAGACAAAGATGGTGATTGAATCAACGTTCATTTGAAGTGCAACCTGGATCGTGAAGATTATACTAGTTTGCGTCTCCCCTTCATCCTACCCTACGCTTGAATCTCGAGACGAGATTCTTGTTTAGTGGGGGTGAGTTGTCACATCCCTAGCTTCTGGTGCTGCCTGGTGTTTGCATCATGTTTAAATTTTGAAACTTGAACTGAGGGAAATTGGAAGCCTCAAAAACCCTAAAAATCTCATTCATTGTTCCAAAATGCTCTTCTTAAAAGTTTGATAATTTTTGGCAAGGGTTCTGGTCCCAACCAAAATATTGAACATTTTTAAGGATTTATTTTTGGGACTTTGAATTTAATTCATTAGCTATTTGAATTTGAATTATATTCATATAATTAGAATATAATTTCAAATATCCCTGAAATATTTTATGAGCTTTTGGAAAAGTCCATCTAGCAAAATAAAAATATTCAGAGGAGCTTTTGGCATTGTTTGAATTATTTTAAATTTAAAACAGTGGCAAAAGAATTAAATAAAAGAAAACAGAACAGGAATATAAAAAAAAGGAGAGAAGCCCAGCAACTTACCTGGCGCTTACCTGTCCAGCCCAGCCGGCCCAGCTCCTGTGCGGCCCAGCCCATCTCCACCCCTCCCCTGTCGTCTTCCTCCCTCGCCAGAAGGACACGGGCACGCGCCCGGCGCGCGCGGCCACGCGCCCCGGCCACCTCCTCCCTGCCTGGCTGCCTCCTCCCCCCCTGGACGTCTCCCGCAATGCCACGACATCTCCTGGACCCTCCTCGCTCGCTCCCTCACCCTCACTTTCCCCCTGGATCCCTCTCTCTTCCCCACCGAGCGGAGCTCGTCGCCGCCGACGCTGTTACCGCGGCCACAGCCACCCCCTTGCTCCCCTGACCTGTCCAAGAGCTCCGGGACGTCTTCCTCATCCTCTCCACCAAGCCATGGAACTACGGACAAGCCACAACGTCGCCGGCATCGCCGTTTCCATCGCCGGCCGCCGAGGATCTTCACCGTCGATTCGCCACCATCGTCGCTTCCCCGAGCTCGCTGACCCTCCCTGCACGATCCCCGTGAGTCCCTGCTTCGTTTCCCCCTAACCCCATGTCCGATTTCGAGCTCTAGCCGTCCTCTCTACCGGAGCCGAGACGCTCCGTCGCACGGGCTCGTCGCCGGCGAAATCCCGGTGACCATTTGGTCACGGGCGTGCACCGTTGTGCTAGCCGCGACCCGTAGAGCCCCTCCAGCGCCTCAGCTCCCTCGTTTGTGAGCCGCAGTGCCGGTCCCGCGAACCCCCGAGCTCCGGCCGCCGCCTCGGGCTCCATTCCGGCGAACCCCGGCCACCCCCGCACCTCCCGTTGGTCCCCCTAGATGCGCACGGGCACGGGCTACCTCCTGGTGCCCTTGGCGTGTCGATCCGTCGCCTCTGGCGTAACTCCGGCGAGCCACCGCCGCTCTGGATCGTCGCCTCGTCCAACCGCCGGCGAATCCGATGTGGCCGGTCATTAGGTCCTAACCACCCCGCTAACCCAGGCCTAGGGCCACTGACAGGTGGGCCCTACCGTTTAATTAACCCGGCTAACAATTTAGTTAAGTTAATTAAACTCTGTTAAATCACTGTGCAGCTGACATGTGGGTCCCATAGGTCAGATTTGACCTGGACAACGATGTTGACTTGCCGACGTCACTGTGAAGTCATGCTGACGCAGTAATAGGTTTTCTGGATTTATTTTTATTCAGGAATTTCAAAAAATGATTAAAACTTCAATAAATCATAGAAATTCAACCGTAACTCCAAATTAAATAATTTATATATGTAAAATTATCAGAAAAATTCAAGGAATCCATCTGTACCATTTTCATGCATGTTAGAACAACTTATAGCTGCTGTTTAGCACAAATCAATTAAATGGCATTTGAATAATCACATATGGAGTTTGAATTTGAATCTTGCATTCAAACCAACTTCATTTAATCTGTTGCTAGTTGCATTAGCTCAAAACACATTCATATTGCCATGTCATGAGCATGCATCATATTTTGCATTGCATTGATTGTATTTCTTCTTTGTTGCCGGTATCTGTTCCCTCCCGGTAGACGATGTTCCGACGTTGTGATCGTTGACACTGATGAAGACTCAATGTTATCTTCAGAAGTGCCAGGCAAGCAAAACCCCATTGTTCATTCCGATACAATCCCACTCTCTCGCTCCTGCTCTCTTTTACTGCATTAGGACAACATCGATTTATCTGTTACTTGCTGCGGTAGCTGAACCCATTTATCCTCTGCATGACCTGTCATTCCACAGTAATTAGATGAAACCCACTAGCATGAGTAGGAGTTGTTTGAGCCCTGATGTGCCTACTCATTCATGCTTGTTTGTCATGCCTGCTACTGCTTAGAGTTGAGTCAGGTCTGATTCATCCGGGATGAATCAGAGGTGTGTGAACATGTCCTACGGTGTGTGAGCTAAGCGTGTGATCACGATTTGGTAAAGGTAGCGGTGAGAGGCCATGTAAGAGTACATGGTGGGTTGTCTCATTGCAGCCGTCCTCAGGAATTGAGTTCTGTGTTTGTGATCCATGATTCAGCTACTACCACGCATTGGGCCCGAAACCAATGGACCCTCTCGGCTTCTTAATCACCCTTGTCCTCTGTCCAGGAGTTGCAAGTAGTTTCTGGTGTTTGTAGTATGCTGGAGGCCGTGGGCAGCGCTGACCGTAGGGGTGGGCTGTGATGCGGTAGGCATGTGGCACGGTGTACCGGGCGCCCGTTTGGTGTCTCGGGAACCCTATTCACATTGTTTGGGGCTGTGAGCGAAACTCCGGCCGGATCTCCTCATGGATGGAACCCGAATAGGTGATAAACCTGGACTAGAGACTTGAGTGTTTAGGCAGGCCGTGGCCGACACCCACGTTGGGCTTCCGCTTGAAGGTTGCCGAGTACATGTCGTGTAAACGGCGGTAAGTGGTGAGAGCGTGTGTGAAGAAGTACACCCCTGCAGGGTTAACATCATCTATTTGAATAGCCGTGTTCGCGGAAAAGGACTTCTGGGTTGCTTATATCAGTTCATAGACAAGTGAAAGTGGATACTCTAAAATACGCAAGATAAGCGTGAGTGCTATGGATGGCGTTCTCGTAGGGAGACGGGAGCGGATCCATAGTAGTGTATTGATATGGTGAATATGTGGACTCGTGTGCGCCACCTCAAAAGAGTTACTTGCAGTCGTAGTTCAGGATAGCCACCGAGTCAAAGCTGGCTTGCTGTAGTTAAACCCCACCATCCCCTTTGTTGATAATGATGCATATGTAGTTAGTTCTGATGTAAGTCTTGCTGGGTACATTTGTACTCACGTTTGCCTATTTTATGTTTTGCAGAGAGACTTCGGTCTCACTAGTAGTTCCACGTGGACTTCGACGTTTAGCTTGTTACCTCAGCTACGATCTTGTGCCCTCGGCAGGATCTGGTAGATAGTCAGGCTTTCAAGCCTTTTTCATTTATAGATGTCTGTACTCAGACATGATAGCTTCTGCATGTGCTTTGATTTGTATGCTCTGAATGTTGGGTCGTGAGACCCCTGTTTGTAATATTCCGCTCCTCGGAGCCTAATGCATACTTACTGGTGTCGTAGAGTCATGTTGTGATGCCTTGTTGTATTTGCACATATCGAGCATATTGTGCGTATGATTGAAATGCTTGGTATGTGTGGGATCTGACAACCTAGTTGTTTATCCTTGGTAGCCTCTCTTACCGGGAAATGTCTCCTAGTGTTTTTCACTGAGCCATGGTAGCTTGCTACTGCTCCGGAACACTTAGGCTGACCGGCATGTGTCCTTCTTCGTTCCTGTGTCTGTCCCTTCGGGGAAATGTCACGCGATGAATACCGGAGTCCTGTTAGCCCGCTACAGCCCGGTTCACCGGAGTCCTGTTAGCCTAGTGCTACAGCCTGGATTCACTCGCTGATGACCGACACGTTCGATGCTGGGTCATGGATGCCTGTCCCTGTAAGTTTCTGCCACTTTGGGTTTACGACTAGCCATGTCAGCCCAGGCTCCTTATCATATGGATGCTAGCGACACTATCATATACGTGTGCCAAAAGGCGCAAACGGTCCCGGGCAAAGGTAAGGCGACACCCGTAGGAATACCGTGCGTGAGGCCGCAAAGTGATATGAGGTGTTACATGCTAGATCGATGTGGCATTGAGTCGGGGTCCTGACAATTTCTGACATCTGGGTCCCATGCCATTGTCAATGTAGTCAATAAACAAGAGAATTGCACAATGAGCGGCTGACACCAGGGACTCAGCAGCTCACCCATTTATTTTTGTTTTGGGTTAATTTGATAAATGCCACTCCAAATCTGGTGTATCCGAGAAATGCCACTGCAATTTCCAAACTTTGAAAAATGCCATTGCATGCCATTTCTAGTGGCATTTTTCGAAGTCTGGAGTGGCATTTTTCAAAGTTTGCAAACTGCAGTGGCGTTTTTCAAAGTTTGCAAAAATTGCAGTGGCATTTTTCAAAGTTTGGAAATTGCATTGGCATTTTTATGAATCACCATAATTGGAGTGGCATTTACCTAATTTGTTTTTGAGACGGAAGCAGGGCGTCAACTGGGCTGTGCGGGACACTCTGGCCTGTCTAGACAGCCTTTTCTTTTATGTTTACCACAGACCAGCCCAGTAGTTTTTTTTCCTTTCTGAAAATGGCTAGCCCAGTTTTTTTGTGATTTATCAAGTAAGTCGCTTTATCAGGCCTGTTGGGCTGCAAATCTTTCAAGACGAGGAGAGTGGCCTATCAGTAATGAGAAATGGGTTGTACATTTTTAAAACACATCAAACCGGCAATTATTTTCAAATATCTTCTTTTAATTTCGAGATTTTAAATTGCATCGATTTTTATGCGTGGA
This sequence comes from Triticum aestivum, assembly GCF_018294505.1. NCBI lineage: Eukaryota > Viridiplantae > Streptophyta > Magnoliopsida > Poales > Poaceae > Triticum > Triticum aestivum. The sequence goes on along the minus strand of NC_057809.1, from coordinate 134,378,363 downwards.
AAATTTATTGGATTTTATATTGATATACATTTATTTTTAAAATCAGTCTGAATATGACTCGAAATTTTGGGATTAAAAACAGTTCTGACCGCACCGACATATGCAAAATTTCGTATAATTTTTTAACCGTGGCCACAATATGGGCTGTAATGCTAACATAAAGAATATGGGCTCCAAAAAAACTCGGAAGAATTAGCAAATGGGCTGTAAATTATTTGAAATAATGGTAGATGGGTTGTATGCTGTTTTCCACAGATTTGAGGCTTTCCACAGATGGCCTGTATACTGTTGGATGTCCATCCAACGGCCGTCGTGCTTTTTCAATCTCTGCTCTTCCTGCTCTAGCCGCTCAAACAAGCGCCGGCGGGACTGCCTACTCCCTCCTCCCCGCGGCCGGCTATGTAGCCGCGTAGGCCTCACCGCCCCACCATACTCCCATCGCTGGCCTAGCCATCCCTCTACTCACCCACACCTGTTGTTATTCTCCGGCGACGGCAGACGAACCTGTAAACCTTCATACAGTCGTACTCCCCTCCACGTGGGAAACAAAAACAATGGCCGAGTCTTCCCTGCCTCCGTGTCTTTCCCTTCCTAGGCCTCACCGTCGTCCACCGCCCTGGTGCTCTCGGTGTGGCATGGTCAGCGTGGTCAACGACCGACATGCATCTAAAGTGGACTGTATGTGGAGAGGCTGACAGCTGGGTCCACGGCCGCACGCAAGGAAATGCCTCCTTATTACGCGCAAAATAATGATTTCCTCCACCTGACATATGGGACCCACCGAAACGGCCTCTGTATTTCGCGAAAAAAATGTTACCGCCGCTGACAGCTCGGACCCACCAGCTATATCTTCGCACGCAAGGAAGTGCCTCCTTATTACGCACAAAAAAAATGAATACTCCCCCTGCTAGCTGGGACCCAGTATAGTGGGCCTACTAAGTTGACGGGGACGAAGGGCTTTGTCAACTTAGTCAATATGCACGATTCTAGCTCGACTGACCGTACGATGTCCATCCAACGACCGTAGTGCTTCTTCAACCTCTGGTCTTCTTGCTCCAGCCGCCCAAACCAGCGCTGGTCGTGCCGCCTGCTCCTGCCTCCCATGGCCGGCTGTGCTGTCGCGGAGGCGTCACCGCCCCCATACAACTCCCACCGCTGGCCAGGCCATCCCTCCACTTCACTCACCCGCACCCCCTGTTATTCTGCGGCGACGGCAGTGCAGCCGAACCAGTGAACCCTCGTACTCCTCTCCGCGTGGGCATCCACTACCGCGTCTTCCCCGGCTCCGCGTCATCCCCTTCCTAGGCCTCGCCGTCATCCACCGCCATGGTGCTGTCGATGCGTCGTGGTTAATGTGGTCAACGACCGAATTTCATCGGAAGAATATTGTACGTGGAGAGGCTGACATCTGGGTCCACGGCAGCCGCAAGGAAGTGCCTCCTTATTACGCGGAAAATAATTATTCCTCCACCTGACAGCAGGGACCCACCGAACGGGCCACCAGTATTTTGCGAAAAAAATCGTTTCCCCCTGACTGTTGGGACCCACCGGATGGGCCACCGTATTTTGTGAAAAAAAACGTTCCCCCCACTGTCAGCTCGGACCCACCGGAAGTGCCTCCTTATTACGCACAAAAAAATGAATACTCCCCCGGCCTACTAAGTTGACGGGGACGAAGGGCTTTATCAACTTAGTCAATATGAACGATTCTAGCTCCAGTGACCGTACGATGTCCATCCAACGACCGTAGTGCTTCTTCAACCTCTGGTCTTCTTGCTCCAGCCGCCCAAACCAGCGCCGGTCGTGCCTCGTGCTCCTGCCTCCTGTGGCCGGCTGTGATGCGACGGAGGCCTCACCGCCCCCTACTGCTCCCAGCGCTGGCCAGGCCATCCCACTACTCACCCACACCCCATGTTATTCTGCAGCGACGGCAGCCTCACACCGCAGCGAACCAGTGAACCCTCGTACTCCTCTACGCATGGGCATCCACTGCCGCGTCTTCCCGGCTCTACGTCGTCCCCTTCCTAGGCCTCGTCATCGTCCACAGCCCTGGTGCTCTTAGCACAGCGTGGTCAACGTGGTCAAGGAACGACTTCCGTAGGACGTGGACTGTACGTGGAGAGGCTGACAGCTGGGTCCACGGTCGCAGCAAGGAAGTGCCTCCTTATTACGTGCAAAATAATTATTCCTCCACCTGACAGCAAGGACCCACTAGACGGGCCACCGTATTTTGCCCCCCTGACTGCTGGGACCCACCAGCTACATCTTCGCAGGCAAGGAAGTGCTTGACAGTCAGGACCCACCTGGTCGAAGCGTACGTAGCGTTGACATTCTGGTCGCGAACGTGTACATACATACTGGTCGATGTAGAGGCGGCACGTGTCGTAGTAGAGGCGGCCAGGGTGCAAGAAAGAAAATAAGGCCACGTATGTGTACATACGGGCGGGGTCTCGAACGCCTACTCGCGCATACGTACGGCGATGGCTCGCGTACATGGCTGGGTCGGAAGGGAGAAACATCATCGTCGTCGTGTTCATGGGTCGGAACGGAATGTGTGGTCGTGTTCATCGGGAGGGCTTGGACGGAAGAGGCGATGGAAACGAGGCCTGGCGTATTGTAGAACGGAGGAAACGGACCTCCTACGGTTGAAACGGGGGTCCTGTTGATCGGGAGGGGTGTGGCGTACCGCAGAACGGAGGAAACGGACCTCCTACAGTCGAAACGGGGGTCCCGTTGACCGGGAGGGGTGTGGCGTACTGCAAAACGGAAGAAACAGACCTCCTACGGTCGAAACGGGGGTCCTGTTGATCGGGAGGGGTGTGGCGTACCGCAAAACGGAGGAAACAGACTTGTGTTGGAGCGCTACGGTCGAAAGGGGGGTCCTGTTCATTAGGAGGGGTGTGGCGTACCGCAAAACGGGACTCCACGGGATACTGTTCATCTCCACCGTCGACCCCCTCCAGCCTCCACGAGCTACTGTTCATCCACCGTCGACCTCCTCCAGCCTCCACGGGCTCCTGTTCATCCATCCTCCACCACGCGCTACTCCACCGGCTACTGTTCAACCACCCCTCCACCGTCTACTATTCATCCAGCCCTCCATACCACAGGGTCCTGTTCAACCACCCCTCCACGGGCACCCCTCCATCGTCTACTGTTCATCCTGCCCTCCACGGGGTGGTCCTGTTCATCCAGCCCTCCACGGGGTCCTGTTCATCCAGCCCCAACCGGCTCAATCGATCGGGGTCCTGTTCATCCAGAGGCAACACCACGGGGTCTTGTTCATCCACCCCCACCGGGAACTATTCATCCAAACCCCCCCCCGCAATGCTCACTGTTCATCCAGAGGCAGCATCGATCAGCTTTAGTTAGCAGCAGTAGCCAAGCAATCACTCGATCGGGTTCAGTTAACAGCCATCGATCGATCGCTCGGGTTTAGTAATGCGTAGCCTGCAGTGCAATCGCTCGGGTTCAGTTAGAGCCCAACGCCTCACTCGGGTTCAATTAGAGCCAACGCCTCGCACACACGCGCGTACGTGTACAAGAGAAACACGCATCGCTCGGCCCCCGACCTCCCACCGTAACTGGGAACTCCCCGAAATTTTCCTCCCCCTCGCTTCAACCACGGTTTTTCCATCATGGACGGCCCAAAGAATGTCATGCAGCTGCATCTCCGGCCCGCCCAGGACGAAAAGCCCATTTTCTGTCATGATTTTTTGTCATAGAAGTAGGAGCCCACCACATCTATGATGATACCGGGTTTTGTCACAATTATCGTCATAAAAGTGTCATATGTATGATAGAAAAAAATTTCGTTCGGCCCAAAATGTCATGGATGTGTCTTTTTTTTGTAGTGGGGAGGCTAGCTGAAAGTGCAACTATCCCTAGGTGGTTTTGGTAATTCATAACAACATATAGCTCATTGAGCTAATGCTATTCCAAGATGATTATTTCAGGAAAGCTCAATGATTGGCATGGCATGGATGTGAAAGTGGAACCCTCAAAATGCTAAGGACAAAGGATTGGCTCAAGCTCAAAAGCTCAAGACTCTTCATTTTACATTTTAGTGATCCAAGATCACATTGAGTCTTTTAGGAAAAGCCAATACTATCAAGGAGGGATGAGGTGTTGCTTAATGAGCCTCTTGCTTCATGTGCTTAGTGATATGCTCCAAAACCCTCAACTACTTTCCCATATCCACATATGACCAAAACCCTAAGCCAAACTCGGTCCTACTGATTCTTCCTATCCGGCGCCACCGAGTTTCATTTGTCATAAGCCACTGCCAAACCCTAGCAAATCGGTTCTACCGATAGGGTTCTCGGTCTCACCGAGATGGGGTTGCAAACTCTCTGTTTCCCTTCCGTAACTTTTCGGTCTCACCGAAAGAGCGAATCGGTCCCACCGAGATTGCAATGTAAATTCAGTGTTTCCTTTTTGTAACTTTTCGGTCTCACCGAAAGAGCAAATTAGTCCCACCGAGTTTGCCTGACCAACTCTCTGGTTAGCTAATTACCAAATTCGGTCCCACCGAGTTTGTGTAATCGGTCTCACCGAGATTACGTTATGCCCAAACCCTAACCATATCGGTCCTACCGAGTTGCATGTCAGTCCCACCGAAAATCTCTAACTGTCACTAGGTTTACCTTTCCGGTCGGACCGAGTTTGTTGATTCGGTCCCACCGAGATTGGAAAACTGTGTGTAACGGTTGGATTTTGTGTGGAGGCTATATATACCCCTCCACCTCCTCTTCATTCGTGGAGAGAGCAATCAGAACACATACACAATTCCAACTCATATGTTCTGAGAGAGAACCACCTACTCATGTGTCGAGACCAAGATATTCCATTCCTATCATATGAATCTTGATCTCTAGCCTTCCCAAGTTGCTTTCCACTCAAATCTTCTTTCCACCAAATCCAAATCCTACGAGAGAGAGTTGAGTGTTGGGGAGACTATCATTTGAAGCACAAGAGCAAGGAGTTCATTACCTACACACCATTTGTTACTTCTTGGAGAGTGGTGTCTCCTAGATTGGCTAGGTGTCACTTGGGAGCCTCCGACAAGATTTTGGAGTTGAACCAAGGAGTTTGTAAGGGCAAGGAGATCGCCTACTTCGTGAAGATCTACCGCTAGTGAGGCAAGTCCTGTGTGGGCGATGGCCATGGTGGGATAGACAAGGTTGCTTCTTCGTGGACCCTTTGTGGGTGGTTGCTTCTTCGTGGACCTTTCGTGGGTGGAGCCCTTTGTGGACTCGCGCAACCGTTACCCTTTGTGGGTGGAGCCCTATGTGGACTCGCGCAACCGTTACCGTTTTGTGGGTTGAAGTCTCCATCAACGTGGATGTAGGATAGCACCAGCTATCCGAACCACGGGAAAAACATCCGTATCTCCAATTGCGTTTGAATTCTCCAAACCCTTCCCTTACATTCTTGCAAGTTGCATGCTTTACATTCGCTGCCAATATACTCTTTGCATGCTTGCTTGAATTGTGTGATGATTGCTTGACTTGTCCTACAATAGCTAAAATCTTCCAAGAACAAAAATTGGGAAAAGGTTAAGTTTTTATTTGGTCAAGTAGTCTAATCACCACCACCCCCCCTCTAGACATACTTTCGATCCTACAAGTGGCATCAGAGCTTCGGTTTCCATTTGCTTTGATCTCCATAGCTTTTGGTGGTCATAGCCTTGGTTTCACAACCTAGGAGAGTATGGCGTCTAGTGAGGGAAATTATCACCGTAGAGGTCCTTACTTTGATGGTACTAATTTTGCTAGTTGGAAGCACAAAATGAAAATGCATATTCTTGGACATAACCCCGCCGTTTGGGCTATTGTGTGTGTTTGTTTGCAAGGTGACTTCTTTGATGGGAAAGAACCAAACCGTGAAGCTACCGCGGATGAGTTGAAGATGTTGCAATACAATGCTCAAGCTTGTGATATTCTCTTCAACGGATTGTGCCCCGAAGAATTCAACAAAATCAGCCGTCTTGAGAATGCAAAGGAAATTTGGGACACTTTGATTGATATGCACGAAGGTACCGACTCCATCAAGGAATCCAAGTTGGATGTGCTTCAAAGTCAACTTGACAAGTTCAAGATGAAGGATGGTGAAGGTGTCGCTGAAATGTACTCTAGGCTTGCTCTCATCACAAATGAGATTGCCGGCTTAGGAAGTGAAGAGATGACTGATAGATTCATCATCAAGAAGATCCTAAGAGCCTTGGATGGAAAATATGATACCGTGTGCACATTGATCCAAATGATGCCCAATTACAAAGATCTCAAGCCAACGGAGGTGATTGGAAGAATTGTTGCTCACGATATGTCACTTAAGGATAAAGAGGAACTTCACAACAAGTCAAGTGGTGCCTATAAAGCCTCATGTGAAGCCCCCACATCATCAAGTGAGAAACAAGACTTCAATGAAGAATTGAGCTTAATGGTGAAGAACTTCAACAAGTTCTACAAGAGTAGAAGCAAAGATAGAAGCTTCAAGTCAAGGTCCTACAATGACAAAAGATCTTCTAGTCGAGAGCGAAACTGCTACAGTTGTGGAAGACCCGGACACTATTCCAATGAGTGTACGGCTCCCTACAAGAGAAGAGAAGATCCTCCAAAAAGAAGAAGCAAAGAATCACCACCAAGAGAGAGAAGGAGTAGAGATGATCGTTATGAACGAACATACTCACGGAGAAGCAAGGATTCGGAAAGGAAGGAAAAATCATCAAGGAGCTACACAAGACGAAGACATCAAGCTCATGTTGGTGAATGGGTATCCGGCTCCGACTCCGACAGCCACTCCAAGAGAAGTTATCACTCCGACTCCGAAGATACTCAAGATGAAGGTGTTGCCGGTCTAGCACTTGTGTCAACCAACTCCTACGACATATTTGACTCACCAAATGAAGGAGTTGGAAGATGCTTCATGGCCAAAGGTCCTAAGGTAACACATCCCAAGTATGTTGATTTCAATAGTGATGAAGATGACTTGTTAGGTGATGATTTGCTTGTTGACAACTCTAGTGATGAATACTATGATGAAAGACCAATTAATCATGCTAATCAAGATAAAATGAATGACAATGATAAGGAGAAGATTGAGGCTCTAACTAAAGAATTAAACACTCTTAAGTTAGCTCATGAAACTATATTCGAAGATCATCGAGAACTTTTAAGAGCTCATGAGAAATTACGCTTTGAAAAGCTCAATCTTGATCAAGAGCATGAGTTCTTAAAAGAAATCAATGATGATCTCCGCAAGAAAAGTTCTTCTCACATTGCCAAGCGTTTACTCTTATCCACTTACATGCCTCAAGTCAAGTCTAGTAACAAGAACAAGAAAGATTCTTCCTCTAGCAGTAACAATGATCATGCTAAATCCAATATTGTTGCTTCTAGTAGTTCTCTTGATTCCACTAATAATTCTCTTAGCCAAGTTACACTTGAGCAAGAAAATAGTTTATTGAAGGGAATTATAGAGAAAGGAGTGTACAAAAGCCTTGTCGGGAGTAAGCAATTCGAGGAAATTGTGCGCAAGCAAGGAATGCACCGGAAGAATCAAGGTGTTGGTTTTGAATGAAAGTTCAATGCCAATGGAGTTGAGTGGGAAGAAGATCAATACCCCAAGACAAAGTTTGTTCCTCAACAAGAGAAGTATGATACTTCTTTCAAGGGGACACAAGCTCAAGATGATCTTCCACCACAAGACTACAAGCAAAAAGGCAAGGACAAGCTTCAAGAGGAAATTGATGCATTTGAAGAAGCTCCTAAGACCTTAGTCAAGTGGATTCCCAAGACTACTTCAAGTTCCACTTCATCAAGTATGACTACAACTCCAAGGATTCCCATCAAGATGGTGTGGATCCAAAAGAAGAAGAACTAGAGAGTTCTTGAGGGTGACTCCGCCAACATACTTCACTCTTATTATTTTGGCAAGAACAAGTGCAATCAACTTCCACATCTTGCACTAGTTCAAGGAGTCACAAACCCTCTTGTTGGTAAGACAAGGGACAAGGTATTGAAAGTGCAATTCACTCAAATGGATAGCTCCAAGTGATCTACATCAACATTGAGCGTCCACATCTTCAATATCTACATGAAGTCATCATCGACAAAACCCAAGGTTAGTTCATCCCTCTTATGGGGGATATCACATCTAGGGGGAGCTTTACTCTAAGACTTGAGCTAAAGCAACTCTAAAGATGTGAACACAACAATGCTTTATGTAAAAGTGGTAACCCCACTTGAGCTTAAACGATGAGTATGACCTATGATCAAGTGTTCTCACTTGATTCCTAAGTCAATATACTCATATATAGATGACCTAGTCATCGCAAATTGCTTGATAGATGCTAGAATTGGTTGTGCATGCCTTGTCACATATTTCATTTTCTATCTTATTGTGTGAGCATGCTGGTTGCATATTTTACTCATTCGAGGACATCCACTTGTTGTTTTGATTGTTCGGTTTTATTTCTTTTAGCCAAGTGGATGGACAAGAATGCCTAAGAACCTCCTCTAGCTATCTATGCTTTTCTCGTCTCAAACTCTTTTCATGCTACATCACAAAATTTGATCAAGTCAGATTCGAACCACTCTGTGTAAGGAGCACTCGGAGTCCCCGGTTCGTCATAGACTTAAACTTCCAAAACCTCTTTATGATTCTCGGTCTGACCGATACCCCACTTTTGGTCCTACCGCGATCATTAAGTTGATCTAGGTTTTCGATCTTGGTGCAACCGATTTGAACTTTTCGGTCACACCGAGTTTCAGAAACTGCTTACAGTTATGAATCTCGGTGCCACCGAGTTGTTCCACTCGGTCACACCGACAAGGTCTGGCTATATATAGTCACGGGCAAAATTTGGAAATTTCTCCGAACCCCTTCGCCCGCGCGATAGCCTGCTCTGCCAACGTGGTCTCCGGATCGTCTTCTCGCCGCCAGCCGCCTCCAGTCGCTAGTCTCCGTCGCCGTCAACGGGAATTCTGCCCCGCCGTTGCCGCCGTAGCGAGTCTCCGCCGAACTAGGGTATGGACTCGATCTTTGTGCTATTCTCCAATCCGATTATTAGCACATTGTGATCATCATGATTCTTGCCACGATTGAGACACTCCTATCCAGTCAATACGCTCGTAGATTAGGTTTGATTCGAAAATTTTAGGGTTAGATTTCCGCCGAAACCATCTCGGACCCACCGAGTTGAAAAACTCGGTCCCACCGATTTGGCTTATGCCATTGCACAAGTGAGACTCGGTCTGACCGAGAATTACTTATCGGTGTGACCGGTTTTGGAACTCTGTGAAACCCTAGCAGTCTCGGTGCCACCGAACTGTGACTCGGTCTGACCGAGTTCAGTAGTTTAGGTGCCAAAACTGCTTCGGTATCATCGAGGTTAAAAATCGGTAGATCCGAGATGATTTCAGTGGGAAACTAAAACTAAGTTTTTGGATCATTCTTTTGCAAAAAATCTCTGCATTTTGTGATGCTCATCTATTCTACCTCATTGATAATCTGTTCACAGGGTCAGCAGTCAACTTGTTCATCATGTCAGACCAGAGTGACAGCCAGAACATGTCAGAAGAGCAGGTGCAGATGAGTGAGGCCACTAGTCCCTCAAGTTCTTCAGATGATGGCAGCAGGAGTACTCCTAGCAATTTGCCAAAAGCTGCCACCAGATAGAGGAAGAAGAGAACTTCTGATTCTGAAGATGAAGATTATGTGGCAGAGGAAGAGGCCACATCAAAGATAGTTGAGCCAGCTCAAGGCACAAAGCCAGGTTTGAAAATCAAAAGGCCAGCAGGCAGGCAGCCCATGTCAAAGGCAAGAGCTTCAACTGAAAAGCCTGCACCCAAAGAGCCAGTTGCTGCTGAAGGCAAGAAGAGGAAGGAAAGGGTCAAGAAGACCGTGGCCAGAGTGCTCGGAAAGGCTTCCATCATGGAAGAGGAAGAGGAAGAAGAGGTAGCTGCACCAGCACCTAAGGCACCCAAGCTGATGGGTGATGCTATCAAATCAGGGGCTGCTGCATCTAAGCCCAAAGAAGCACCCAAAGCTGCCTCCAAGCCAAAACCAAAGAGGAATACAAGGAACATACCTGCAGCTGAGAAGAACAAGGCACCAGTGCCTGAGACTATTGCTGAAGAAGAGGATGAAGAGCAAGTTCTTAGAAAGCTCAAGCCCAAGATCCCAGACCACAACGATGCTCATCCTGTGGCTGAGGATATGAAGCTCAGGAGAGACTCAGGGCTGAGGAAGTGGAGAGAAGCAGACCCGTATGCTTCAAGGAGGAGGACTGCTGTGGACTACAGATTTCACACCAAGGAGCAGCAAGATTCCTATGAGACAGTGTTGCTTGATAAGAAGCCAATAGTTTGTGATATGAGATGGGTTGACTGGCAATACATCAAAGACAATGAGGAACACTACCCTGGAGTGTATGATAGCTTTAGTGCTTGTGGAGTTGCAGACTTTGTTGGGCAGAAGCTCACAAAGTGGAACGAGGAGCTCATTATGCAATTCTACTCCACGGCACATTTTTATCCAGATGGAAGGATCACTTGGATGTCTGAAGGTACGAGGTACCAATCTACTGTTGAGGAATGGGCAAAGTTGATCAATGCCCCAGAGGAGCAAGCAGATGACTTGGACATTTATGCCAAGAAAAAGATGGATCATAACTCAATGTCCAACATGTACAAGGAAATTCCCAATGAAGCTCTTGACACCTTCAAATTTGGGTCTGTGCATTACCTTCTGTCAGGGCTGCCAACTATAAATTGGATATTGAGGCACACTCTCTTGCCCAAGTCTGGAGATCACAAGATGATCAGAGGCCATGCAATCAACTTGCTTCATCTCTTTGATGTGCCACAGAAGTTCAAGGTCATGAGCCTCATAGTAGAAACTATCAAGAGGACTACAGCAGATCAGAAGAGGAGCTGTGGATATGCCCCTCAGATTCAGGAGCTCATCAACTCTAAGATGGGCACGGGCATATATTTATTGGACAAGGAACACCTGCCCATCCGTCCAGATTTTGAGGACAATCAAGTTGTCATGACTGAGCATGAGCCATCGTCTGCCCAAGCACAAGCAAAGAAGGAGAAGGCAAGGAAGGAGAAAGCTGCCAAGATGCCAACTCAAGAGGAGGCATCTGAATACTTCTTGAAAACCAAACAAGAGCAGCTTGGTTACCTGATTGCATCCACCCTGCGGATTGAGAAAGGACTAGACACCCTAACTCAGAACCAGGCAAGCCTAGAGAGAATCATGGAACAAAAGTTCTATGACTTGGATGTCAAGGTAACAGAGATTCAGACTGCAGTGGAGCAGCTCCAAGATGACATGCAGGAGAGGAGAGGCAGGACTACAACTGATGCCTTTGCCAGAGTGCCAAGAGGTCCGAGGTCGTCTGCAGTGCCAGTTCCTGACACAAGAGCAACTGCCTCAGCTCCAGCCACAGCCTCAGTTCCACCAGCTCCAGCATCTACTTCAGCTCCAACTCCAGCGTCTACTTCAGCGTCTACAGAAGCCTTCGTCCTTGGAGTGATCCGGACTCCACCACCACCTGAAGATCAAGCCTGAACGTTGATCTAGTACTATGCATTTTCTAGAAACTTTTTGGTAACTTGTTGCCAAAGGGGGAGAAAAATGTATAGATCATAGGCTTCGAGAGAGAGAGAGAGTGTTGCCTTTTTCTCTCTTGCTTTATTTGGTGGTTTTTCGAACTTTGTTTGCTTTTGAGTGCTTGAGATACTACGTCATTATTTGTGAGACATTGATGATCATGTGTTTGATCATAAGCTACACTTAATGCTTGATGAATGCTATTATCTTATCTATCTTATGTGATCATTCACTATTCTTGGTGATGAGTGCATGTATTTCATTCTTATCATTTTAAGCGCTCCACCAAGATGTATGTGACATGGAAGAGTAACCCATGACTCTAACTCTTTGTGCATTTGCAGTCCAAAGCAAATTTTAAATATGCACAAATTTAGGGGGAGCTCTTACTTGTCACATACTTCTCAAAGCAACGATATATTTCATGCTTATTATCATTTGTCGAAGCTTTGATCTATATGTTGTCATCAATGGGAGATTGAAAGTGCAACTATCCCTAGGTGGTTTTGGTAATTCATAACAACATATAGCTCATTGAGCTAATGCTATTCCAAGATGATTATTTCAGGAAAGCTCAATGATTGGCATGGCATGGATGTGAAAGTGGAACCCTCAAAATGCTAAGGACAAAGGATTGGCTCAAGCTCAAAAGCTCAAGACTCTTCATTTTACATTTTAGTGATCCAAGATCACATTGAGTCTTTTAGGAAAAGCCAATACTATCAAGGAGGGATGAGGTGTTGCTTAATGAGCCTCTTGCTTCATGTGCTTAGTGATATGCTCCAAAACCCTCAACTACTTTCCCATATCCACATATGACCAAAACCCTAAGCCAAACTCGGTCCTACCGATTCTTCCTATCCGGCGCCACCGAGTTTCATTTGTCATAAGCCACTGCCAAACCCTAGCAAATCGGTTCTACCGATAGGGTTCTCGGTCTCACCGAGATGGGGTTGCAAACTCTCTGTTTCCCTTTCGTAACTTTTCGGTCTCACCGAAAGAGCGAATCGGTCCCACCGAGATTGCAATGTAAATTCAGTGTTTCCTTTTTGTAACTTTTCGGTCTCACCGAAAGAGCAAATCGGTCCCACCGAGTTTGCCTGACCAACTCTCTGGTTAGCTAATTACCAAATTCGGTCCCACCGAGTTTGTGTAATCGGTCTCACCGAGATTACGTTATGCCCAAACCCTAACCATATCGGTCCTACCGAGTTGCATGTCAGTCCCACTGAAAATCTCTAACGGTCACTAGGTTTACCTTTCCGGTCGGACCGAGTTTGTTGATTCGGTCCCACCGAGATTGGAAAACTGTGTGTAACGGTTGGATTTTGTGTGGAGGCTATATATACCCCTCCACCTCCTCTTCATTCGTGGAGAGAGCAATCAGAACACATACACAATTCCAACTCATATGTTCTGAGAGAGAACCACCTACTCATGTGTTGAGACCAAGATATTCCATTCCTATCATATGAATCTTGATCTCTAGCCTTCCCAAGTTGCTTTCCACTCAAATCTTCTTTCCACCAAATCCAAATCCTACGAGAGAGAGTTGAGTGTTGGGGAGACTATCATTTGAAGCACAAGAGCAAGGAGTTCATTACCTACACACCATTTGTTACTTCTTGGAGAGTGGTGTCTCCTAGATTGGCTAGGTGTCACTTGGGAGCCTCCGACAAGATTTTGGAGTTGAACCAAGGAGTTTGTAAGGGCAAGGAGATCGCCTACTTCGTGAAGATCTACCTCTAGTGAGGCAAGTCCTGTGTGGGCGATGGCCATGGTGGGATAGACAAGGTTGCTTCTTCGTGGACCCTTTGTGGGTGGTTGCTTCTTCGTGGACCCTTCGTGGGTGGAGCCCTTTGTGGACTCGTGCAACCGTTACCCTTTGTGGGTGGAGCCCTATGTGGACTCGCGCAACCGTTACCCTTTTGTGGGTTGAAGTCTCCATTAACGTGGATGTAGGATAGCACCACCTATCCGAACCACGGGAAAAACATCCGTGTCTCCAATTGCGTTTGAATTCTCCAAACCCTTCCCCTTACATTCTTGCAAGTTGCATGCTTTACATTCGCTGCCAATATACTCTTTGCATGCTTGCTTGAATTGTGTGATGATTTCTTGACTTGTCCTACAATAGCTAAAATCTGCCAAGAACTAAAATTGGGAAAAGGTTAAGTTTTTATTTGGTCAAGTAGTCTAATCACCACCCCCCCTCTAGACATACTTTCGATCCTACACTAGCCCAAGGGGGCGCCATGGGGGGTAGTCCTACTTGGACTCCTGGTCCAAGTAGGATTCGGGCCCCCTTTCTTATTGCCACCAGGAGAAGGAGGGAAGGAGGAGGAGGAGAGAAGGAAAGGGGGCCGCCCCCCTCCCCAAACCTAGTCCAATTCGTCTTGGGCTAGGGGGGCGCGTGCCTCCACCTGGCCGCCGCCTCCTCTCTCCACTAGGGCCCATGAAGGCCCATTAACTCCCCGGGGGGGTTCCGGTAACCCCCGCTACTCCAGAAAATGTTCGAACCTTTCCAAAACCATTCCGGTGTCCAAACACAACCTTCCAATATATCAATCCTTATGTATCAACCATTTCGAGACCCCTCGTCATGTCTGTGATCTCATCTGGGACTCCGAACAAACTTCGGTACATCAAATCACATAACTCATAATACAAATCGTCATCGAACGTTAAGCGTGCGGACCCTACGGGTTCGAGAACTATGTAGACATGACCGAGACACATCTCCGATCAATAACCAATAGCGGAACCTGGATGCTCATATTGGCTCCTACATATTCTATGAAGATCTTTATTCAACATATGTTGTTCCCTTTGTCATCAGTATGTTACTTGCCCAAGATTCGATCGCCGGTATCATCATATCTAGTTCAACCTCGTTACCGGCAAGTCACTTTACTCGTTCTGTATTTCATCATCCCGCAACTAACTCATTAGTCACATTGCTTGCAAGGCTTATAGTGATGAGCATTACCGAGAGGGCCCAGAGATACCTCTCGGAAACACGGAGTGACAAATCCTAATATCGATCTATGCCAACTCAACAAACACCATCGGAGACACCTGTAGAGCATATTTATAATCACCCATTTATGTTGTGATGTTTGATAGCATACAAGGTGTTCCTCCGGTATTTGGGAGTTGCATAATTTCATAGTGAGAGGAACATGTATAAGTCATGAAGAAAGCATAGCAATAAAACTTAATGATCATAATGCTAAACTAATGGATGGGTCTTGTCCATCACATCATTCTCCTAATGATGTGATCACGTTCATCAAATGACAACACATGTCTATGGTCAGGAAACTTAACCATCTTTGATTAACGAGCTAGTCAAGTAGAGGCATACTAGAGACACTTTGTTTTGTCTATGTACTCACACATGTATCAAGTTTCCGGTTAATACAATTCTAGGATGAATAATAAACATTTATCATGATATAAGGAAATATAAATAACATCGTTATTATTGCCTCTAGGGCATATTTCCTTCATGAACCGCCATATGTTTAAACTTGTATGTTAAGGCAAGCTTAGTTGGTCACCGAGCTGGACATGTTGTGTATGAGCCGGTCGGGACTCTGTAAGCTGTCGGGCATCAACCTGTGTATATAAAGGGTTGACCCAGCGGCGGGTTAACTCAAGAAACAACAAGTCGAGAACTAGCTCAAGCGTATTCGCTCCCTGGTAATCAAAACCCAAGCAATACAACCTAAAGCAGGAGTAGGCTTTTACCTCGTTAAGAGGGGCCGAACCTGGGTAAACTCTCCGTGTCCTTTGTCCCATTTAACCCCTTCAATCTAACCTAGTTGCGATGGCTCCACACCTAAGTCCTTTTGCTAGGGCATCTGCCATGTTAAGTCCATGATAGTTCGATAGTTCAGTGTGCCATGCTTTACGGCTTAGAATTGGGACTTCAAAGACGTTTTGAACGTCATGGAGAATATGAGATGTTCTAGGAGTTGAAGTTAATATTTCAAGCAAATGCCCAAGTTGAGAGATATGAAGTCTCCAACAAGTTCGATAGCTGCAAGATGGAGGAGAACAGTTCTGTCAGTGAACACATACTCAGAATGTCTGCGTATCATAACCACTTGACTCGGCTGGGAGTTAATCTTCCAAATGATAGTGTTATTGACAGAGTTCTTCAATCACTGCCACCAAGCTATAAAGGCTTCATGATGAACTATAATATGCAAGGGATGGAGAAGAATATTCCCGAGCTCTTCACAATGCTTAAAGTTGCAGAGGTAGAAATCAAGAAGGAGCATCAAGTGTTGATTGTTAACAAGACCACTAGTTTCAAGAAAAAGGGCAAAGGAAAAAAGGGGAACTTCAAGAAGAATGGCAGGCAAGTTGCCACTCCCGGGAAGAAGCTCAAGTCTGGACCTAAGCCTGAAACTGAGTGCTTCAACTGCAAAGGGATTGGTCATAGAAGCGGAACTGCCCGAAGTATTTGGCGGATAAGAAGGATGGCAAAGTGAACAAAGATATATCTGATATACATATTATTGATGTGTACCTTACTAATGCTCGTAGTAGTGCCTGGGTATTTCATACCGGTTTGGTTGCTCATATTTGTAACTTGAAACAGGGACTATGGATTAATCGAAGATTGGCTAAGGATGAGACGACGATGTGCATCGGGAATGGCTCCAAGGTCGATGTGATCGCCATCGGCACGCTACCTCTACATCTACCTTCGAGATTAGTTTTAGACCTAAAAAATTATTATTTGGTGCCAGCGTTGAGCATGAACATTATATCTGGATCTTGTTAAATGCGAGACTGTTATTCATTTAAATCAGAGAATAATGGTTGTTCTATTTATGTGAGTAATATATTTTATGGTCATGCACCCTTGAAGAGTGGTCTATTTTTGTTGAATCTCGATCGTGGTAATACACATATTCATAATATTGATGACAAAAGATGCAAAGTTGATAATGATAGTGCAACATATTTGTGGCACTGCCGTTTAAGTCATATTGGTGTAAAGCGCATGAAGAAACTCCATGCGGATGGACTTTTGGAATCACTTGATTATGAATCATTTGATGCTTGCGAACAATGCCTCATGGGCGGCAAGATGACTAAAACTCCGTTCTCCAGAACAATGGAGCGAGCTACTGACTTATTGGAAATAATACATACCGATGTATGCGGTCCAATGAGTGTTGAGGCTCGTGGCAGGTATCGTTATTTTCTGACCTTACAGATGATTTGAGCAGATATGGGTATATCTACTTAATGAAACACAAGTCTGAAACATTTGAAAAGTTCAAAGAATTTCAGAGTGAATTGGAGAATCATCGTAACAATAAAATAAAGTTTCTATGATCTAATCGCGGAGGCGAAGATTTGAGTTACGAGTTTGGCCTTCATTTAAAACAACGTGGAATAGTTTCACAACTCACGCCACCTGGAATACCATAGCGTAATGGTGTGTCCGAACGTCGTAACCGTACTTTATTAGATATGGTGTGATCTATGATGTATCCTATCGATTTGCCACTATCATTTTGGGGTTATGCATTAGAGACAGCTGCATTCACTTTAAATATGGCACCATCTAAATATGTTGAGACGACACCATATGAACTGTGGTTTGGCAAGAAACCTAAGCTATCATTTCTTAAAGTTTGGGGTTGTGATGCTTATGTGAAAAAGCTTTAGCCTGATAAGCTCGAACCCAAATCGGAGAAGTGTGTCTTCATAGGATACCCAAAAGAGACTGTTGGGTACACCTTCTATCACAGATCCGAAGGCAAGATCTTTTTTGCTAAGAATGGATCCTTTCTAGAGAAGGAGTTTCTCTCGAAAGAAGTGAGTGGGAGGAAAGTAGAACTTGATGAGGTATTTGTACCTTCTCTCGAATTGGAAAGTAGCTCATCACAGAAAACCGTTCCCGTGATGCCTACACCAACTAGTGAGGAAGCTAATGATAATGATCATGAAACTTCGGATCAAGTTACTACCGAACCTCGTAGGTCAACCAAAGCATGTTCCGCACCAGAGTGGTACGGTAATCCTGTTCTGGAAATCATGTTACTAGACCATGACGAACCTACGAGCTATGAGGAAGTGACGATGATCCCATATTCCGCAAAATGGCTTGAGGCCATGAAATCTGAGATGGGATCCATGTATGAGAACAAAGTATGGACTTTGGTTGACTTGCCCGATGATTGACAAGCCATAGAGAATAAATGGATCTTCAAGAAGAAGACTGACGCTGATGGTAATGTTACTGTCTACAAAGCTCGACTTGTCGCAAAAGTTTTTCGACAAGTTCAAGGAGTTGACTATGATGAGACCTTCTCACCCGTAGCGATGCTTAAGTCTGTCTGAATCATGTTAGCAATTGCCGCATTTTATGATTATGTGGTGTCGCTTGAAGCTATGTCGGTATTTCCCCAAAGAGGAAGGGATGATGCAGCACAGCGGCGGTAGGTATTTCCCTCAGATATGAAACCAAGGTTATCGCACCAGTAGGAGAACCAAGCAAACACAACGTAAACAACCCCTGCACACAAATAACAGCCACTCGCACCCCGACGTGTTAAAGGGGTTGTCAATCCATTTCAGGTAACGGCGCCAAAAATTGGCACGGAGACGGGAGAAAATTGTAATAGATTGAAATAATAGATCACAAATAAAATAAAGTGCAGCAAAGTATTTTTTGTATTTTTGGTTTAATAGATCTAGATAAAAAGTGCTAATAAAATAGATCGCAAAGCAAATATATGAGAAAGAAGACCCGGGGGCCGTAGGTTTCACTAGTGGCTTCCCTCAAGAAAGATAGCAAACGGTGGGTAAACAAATTACTGTTGTGCAATTGATAGAACTTCAAATAATTATGATGATATCCAGGCAATGATCATTACATAGGCATCACGTCCAAGATTAGTAGACCGACTCCTGCCTGCATCTACTACTATTACTCCACACATCGACCGCTATCCAGCATGCATCTAGTGTATTAAGTTCATGGAAAAACTATGTAATGCAATAAGAACGATGACATGATGTAGACAAGATCCATTTATCTACATGGCAGTAGATATAGATCTCGTCTTTTTATCCTTAGTAGCAACGATACATACGTGTCGGTTCCCTTTCTGTCACTTTGATCAAGCACCGTAAGATTGAACCCACTACCGGGCACCTCTTCCCATTGCAAGATAAATAGATCAAGTTGGCCAAACAAAACCCAAATATCGGAGAAGAAATACGAAGCTATAAGAGATCATGCATATAAGAGATCAAAGAAACTCAAATAACTTTCATGGATATAAAAAGATATAACTGATCATAAACTCGAAGTTCATCAGATCCCAACAAACACACCGCAAAAGAGTTACATCATATGGATCTCCAAGAGACCATTATATTGAGAATTCAGTGAGAGGGAGAAAGCCATCTAGATACTAACTACGGACCCGAAGGTCTACAAAGAACTACTCACGCTTCATCGAAGAGGCACCAATGGAAGTGGTGAACCCCTCCGTGATGGTGTCTAGATTGGATATGGTGGTTCTGGACTCTGCGGCGGCTAGATGAACATTTCGTCGATGCTTCTAGGGTTTTGGTATTTTTGGGGTATTTATAGAGCAAAGAGGCGGTCCGGGGGCATCCGAGGTGGGCACAACCCACCAGGGCGCGCCTGGGCCTCCTGGCGCACCCTGGTGGGTTGTGCCCCCCTCGGGGCACCCCCCCCCCAGGTGCAACCAGGGCCCATTGCCTTCCTTCTGGCCCATAAAAAATCATTGTGGAGTTTCATGGCATTTGGACTTCGACTGATATTGATTTCCTGCGATGTAAAAAACATGGAAAAAACGGCAACTCGCACTTGGCACTATGTCAATAGGTTAGTACCAAAAATGATATAAAATGATTATAAAACATCCAAGATTGATAATAAAATAGCATGGAACTATCAGAAATTATAGATATGTTGGAGACATATCAGCATCCCCAAGCTTAACTCCTACTCGTCCTCGAATAGGTAAGTGATAAAAACAGAATGTTTGATGTGGAGTGTTGTTCATCAAGTCATATCATATTTTTTCTTTATAGCATGGACATTTGGACTTTTATGTGATTCAAAGCAATAGTCTAGTTTTGACATAATAATTTAGATACTCAAGCACATCAACAAGCAACCATGTCTTTCAAAATATCAACACTAAAATAAGTTATCCCTAGCCCATCATGCTCAAACATTGATCCATTCATGAAACACACTCGAATATTAACTACGCCCAATACTTGAGCACGATCATATTGCCTCCTAGTTGGTGCTTTTGTAAGAGAAGATGGAGACTCAAATTCAAAATAAAAATTGCATAAAGTAAAAGAATGGCCCTTCGCAGAGGGAAGTAGGGATTTGTAGAGGTGCCAGAGCTCAAAGCAAAAAAAATAGAGATAAAACATTTTGGGAGGTGTATCCATCCCACCAACGAAAATGACGTAGAGCTACGAACACTTTCCATGCTAGATATGCCATAGGCGGTTCCCAAGCAGAAAATAAAGTTTATTCCTTTTTCCACCATACTTTCACTTTCCATGGCTAACCGTATCCACGGGTGCCCTCCATACCAACACTTTCCAAGGAATTAATTATTTGACAACATAAACTAAATTCATTTTTGCATTTCGGGACTGGGCATCCCTAAAACTTTTGCCTTACTCTCATGCAATGACAAGTGAATAAACACTAATCTTGAGAATAACACATTTAGCATGGAAAATATTAGCCACCCGTTACCGTTCCGCGAGCGAAACAAACACACAAAAGAGAAGTTTATTTTGAAAATTAGAGATGGCACATGCAAATTTTCTTAGAACGGCAAAAGAATACTGCATATAGGTAGATATAGTGGACACATGTGGCAAAGCTGGTTTAAAGGATTTTGGATGCACAAGTAGAAGTCATACTTAGTGCAAAATGAAGGCTAGCAAAAAGATTGAGAAGCGACCAACCAAGAAATGAATAATCTCATAAGCAAGCATTAAGAATAATTAGCACCAAATAATGCACCACAAGTAGGATATAATTTTCATTGCATGATTATTGACTTTCGTGCATTCATAGGGAATCACAAACCTTAACACCAATATTCTTACTAGAGCACAATTACTCATCAACATAACTCACATATCACATCATCATATCTCAAAACTATTACTAGGAATCAAGTTTATTTTGTCCAATGATCTTCATGACATTTATTTAATTTATCCTTCTTGTATATCTATCACTTTGGGACTAATTTTCATCTGTTGCTTTTCATAAGCTCAAACAAATATAAGTGAAGATCATGAGCATAACAAATTTTCTTTCTCTCAAAATAATTTAAGTGAAGCAAGAGAGAATTTCTTCAAAATTGTAATGACTCTCATATAAATCTAAGTGAAGCAAGAGAGCATTTCTTCAAAAATAACAAAGCACACCGTGCTCAAAAAGATATAAAGTGAAGCACTAGAGCAAGTCCTAGCTCATAAAAGATTTAAGTGAAGCACAGAGAGCAATTCTAACAAGTCATGATATAATTTTGGCTCTCTCAAATAGGTGTGTTCAGCAGGGATTGATGACTTAAGACAAAAAATAAAACAAGCAAAGACTCATATCATACAAGATACTCCAAGCAAAACACATATCATGTGACGAATAAAAATATAGCCTCGAGTAAATACCGATAGTTGTTGGAAGAAAGCGGGGATGCCACTCGGGGGCAACCCCAAGCTTAGTTGGTTGCTTATTCTTGGATAATAGCTTGGGATGCCCGGGCATCCCCAAACTTAGGCTCTTACATCCTTCCTTCATCCATCGTAAGATAACCCAAAACTTGAAAACTTCAATCACACAAAACTCAACAAAACCTTTGTGAGATCCATTAGTATAAGAAAGCAAACCACTACTATAAGTGTTGTATCAAACCAATTCATATTTTGTTTTTGTATTATATCTACTGTATTCCAACTTTTCTATGGCAAAAACGCATCAAAGATAACCATAGAGCCATTGAAATAAGCACACAACACAAAGAAAACAGAATCTGTCAAAACAGTACAGTCTGTAGTAATCTGACTTTAGCGAATACTTCTTTAACTCCAAAACTTCTACCAAAATTGGACGACCAGGGTAATTTTTATATTAATATTCTGAAAAAAGAATTAGCGAAAAGGCTCTTTTTTGTGATTTATGAAAATTATTTTCATGAGCATAAAGTTTCTGTCTTTTTCAGCAAGATCAAACAACTATCACCCAAGAAGATCCTAAAGGATTTACTTGGAACAAACACTAACTAAAACACAAAAAACACAATCATAATAGTAGCATAATTGTGCAAACACTCAAGAACATAAATCAAAATGCAAAAAATAAATTTTATTCATTGGGTTGCCTCCCAACAAGCGCTATAGTTTTACGCCCTTAGCTAGGCATAAAGCTTTATTGATGCTCACATGAAAGATAAGAATAAATAGAGCATCATAAAACATGTGACAAACACACTTAATTCTAACATACTTCCTATGCATAGACATTTTATAGGAAAACAAATTATCAAGACAAGCAATTCCTAGCATATGCAAAGAAGAAGAAAGAAACAATAGCAATCTCAACATAACGAGAGGAAATTTAGTAACATGAAAATTTCTATGACCATATTTTCCTCTCTCATAATAATTCCATGTGGGATCATAATCAAATTCAAAAATATAACCATCACATAAAATATTCTCTTCATGATCCAAATGCATGCAAAGTTGACACTCTTCCAAAATAGTGGGATTATCATCAAATAAAGTCATGACCTCTACAAGCCCACTTTTATGAATAGTTTCATAAGATTGAACACTCTCCAAATATGTGGGATTATTTTTACCTAAAGTTTATGCTCTTCCAAACCCACTTTCAATATTATTGCAAACATTATTATCAATATCATATTAATCATGAGGCTTAAATAAAATTTCAAGATCATAAGAAGAATCACCCCAGTCATGAGCATCGCAATAAGTAGTGGACATATCAAAATTAGCATCCCCAAGCTTGGGGTTTTGCATATTATTAGCATAATTGACACTAATAGAATTTATAATAACATCATTGCAATCATGCTTTTCATTCAAGGAGCTATCATGAATCGCTTCATAAATTTCTTCATCACAACTTTCAGATTCACGAATCTCAAGCAAAACTTCATAAAGATAATCTAGTGCACTCAAATCACTAGCAATTGGTTCATCATGATTGGATCTTTTAAAAAGATTAGCAAGTGGATAGGGATCCATATCAATAGATTTTTAGCAAGCAAACATGCAGGCATATAGAAGGCACATGGCAACACAAGCAAACAAAAGATCTGATGAGAAAACGGTGAACAAAAAACAGGACGAATAAAACGGCAAATTTTTGTGCAGTGGGGGAGAGGAAAACGAGAGACAAAAGGCGAGTAATGTAAATTGCAAGGAGATGAGATTTGTGATTAGGAACCTGGTTATGTTCAAGATCCTCCCCGGCAACGGCGCCAGAAATTCCTTTTGATGTCGCTTGAAGCTACGTCGGTATTTCCCCAAAGAGGAAGGGATGATGCAGCACAGCAGCGGTAGGTATTTCCCTCAGATATGAAACCAAGGTTATCGAACCAGTAGGAGAACCAAGCAAACACAACGGTAAACAGCCCCTGCGCACAAATAGCAGCCACTCACAACCCGATGTGTTAAAGGGGTTGTCAATCCCTTTCGAGTAACGGTGCTAGAAATTGGCATGAAGATGGGAGAAAATTGTAATAGATTGAAATAATAGATCGCAAATAAAATAAAGTGCAGCAAAGTATTTTTGTATTTTTGGTTTAATAGATCTGGATAAAAAGTGCAAATAAAATAGATCGCAAAGCAAATATATGAGAAAGAAGACCCGGGGGCCGTAGGTTTCACTAGTGGCTTCTCTCGAGAAAGATAGCAAACGGTGGGTAAACAAATTACTGTAGGGCAACTGATAGAACTTCAAATAATTATTACGATATCTAGGCAATAATCATTACATAGGCATCACGCCCAAGATTAGTAGACCGACTCCTGCCTGCATCTACTACTGTTACTCCACACATCGACCGCTATCCAGCATGCGTATAGTGTATTAAGTTCATGGAAAAATGGAGTAATGCACTAAGAATGATGACATGATGTAGATAAGATCCGTTTATCTATATGGAGGTAGATATTGATCTCGTATTTTTATCATTAGTAGCAACGATACATACGTGTTGGTTCCCTTTCTGTCACTGGGATCAAGCATCGTAAGATCGAACCCACTACCGAGCACTGAGGGAGTCCTGGACTAAGGGGTCCTCGGGCGTCCGGCCTGTTATCTGTTGGGCCGAACTGATGGGCTATGAAGATACGAAGGTCGAAGACAATACCTGTGTCCGGATTGGACTCTACTTGGCGTGGAAGGCAAGTTAGGCGACCGATTATGAAGATTCCCTCCTATGTAACCGACTCCATGTAACCCTAGATCTCTCCGGTGTCTATATAAACCGGAGAGCATAGTCCGGATAGGACAGATTCATTACCATATACTCATAGGCTAGACTTCTAGGGTTTAGCCATTACGATCTCGTTGTAGAGCAACTCTTGTAACACTGATATTCATCAAGATCAATCAAGCAGGAAGTAGGGTATTACCTCCATAGACGGGGCCCGAACCTGGGTAAACATTGTGTCCCCCATCTCCTGTTACCATCAATACTAGACGCACAGTTCGGGACCCCCTACCCGAGAACCGCCAGTTTTGACACCGACATTGGTGCTTCCATTGAGAGTTCCACTGTGCTGTCGACGAAAGGTTCGATGGCTCCTTCGATCATCAGTAATGGCATGGTCCAGGGAGAAACCTTCCTCCCCGGACAGATCTTCGTATTCGGCGGCTTCACACTGCGGGCCAACTCGCTTGGCCATCTGGAGCAGATCGATAGCTACGCCCCTGGCCATCAGGTCAAATTCAGAAGCCTGAACTACGTCGCGGACATCCATGGAGACTTGATCTTCGACGGATTCGAGACCGCGGCAACCGCTCCCCTTCGCCCCAATGAACATGGCTTAAACCTGTCATCGGGACGCATCCAGGAGATAGCTCCTATAACAACTCCGGCCTTAGATTCGGAGTAGGTCAAGACATTCGAAGATGGGAGACTCAACCCTGTCACGGGGGCTACCGAGTCTGTGGCGTTGGAGCCGCACGTAGATCCCACTTCATACGATAACTGCATCAACGGAACCCCGGACTCGTCTCCGATATCGAGTTTCCGAATCATGCGAGCTTGCGGTGTCGGCGTTCTGGGAACGGGGGTCCCCAGACTTGCCTTCCTGCGGCCCACGGCGTGGTGAAGCAGCAGGCCGTACGACCCATCTTCGTCAACAAGGCATCCAAGACACTCGCGAGGGTCCAAGCCTCGCGAGGCAGACGACGCAAGACATCCTCTGGTGTGGCCTAGCCAGGCAGGCTCACGAGGAGCAGAGATATCAAGGCGTGGCAAACCTCATGAGGCTCTCATGACGTTAGCCATGACGAACGGTGCCAGGCGGGCGCCGGTGCACGCAGCGTCCTTATTTCCTCTTTGGGCAGCGCAGGCGAAGAGTACCGAGGCATCAGGCAAAGGTTTCCATATTGGTGCAACGAGACCAAGACCAGGAGGACGGCAAGGCGGAGGTCATCATGGAGCCCAAGACGGCGTCACCCCATAGCTTTTCGCAGGCAAAGACCGCTTTTGTCAGGATAGCTTGTACTAGCTGTCCCCCTTTAAATTTGCCCGCCGCTGTTGGCTCCCTTCCCGCTCAATATTTGGGAAGAGGACCAGGGCCTCTATAAATAGGACTAGCCACCACAGTAGAGGCAAGAGGTTAAACTGGGATCGGATCCACGCACCACAAGTTCATACGAACAAGAACACCTCAACCTCAGGAGGCTGTTCTTTCCTTGTACTGTTCATCATCAGCCCAAGAGGCAATCCACCACCACCACACTGGAGTAGGGTATTACACCACAACGGTGGCCTGAACCAGTATAAACCCCGTGTCTTTATGTGTTGTCAGTTCGTCGAGTTCATCCGCAAGATCTTAGCGAGCTAGAGCGTGGATCGGTAGGAGGGAAAGACTTCGCGCGCACCCCAGTGTTCGAACCTTAAGGGTTTGCCAGAACCCCACATCCGACATTTGGTGCGCCAGGTAGGGGTGCACCATAGTTTCCCCTTCCGTCGGTTCATTGCTCCATCGCTCCGTCGCTTCCATGGCGGACGCTCGCCGTGCTCGAGCTGAGCGTCGGGCTGCCCTCTCCGCCTGTGTCGCTCAAACGGCTCCTGTAGGCGGGCCACCTCGTCGCTCTCCATCTCCCACCACCAACGCTGCCACCAGCCCGGTGGGGAACGAGCAGTAGGCGTCCTCGCTGCATCCTTTAGTGCGGCAGGACGGCCGCACCGCTACTCCATCACTCACCCCTGCCGGTTCTTCGTCTCACGCGCACCGCGCTCCCATGGAGGCACGGGCCGCGCTCATCGCCGCAAACAAGCTCCTGCGTTACCGCCCCGTTGACGACCTCTATGAGGAGTGGCTCGACCACGTCGCCGAGCTCGTCTGGGCCGCAGGGGGCTCTCCGGCGCCGTCCCACTCTCTACCTCCCCCTCAACCAGCCACGGGTGACGGGGCCCATGGAATGCCTCCACCGCCTCAACCCCAAGACGGTGCCATGGCACCAAGGTGCGGGCCTCCGCAGCGTGACCCAACGCGCCCGTCGCCGGCGCGTGAAGAAAGAAGCTGCCAAGAAATCCCACGGCCGCGAGAAGCTGCACCAGCACTGCCCGCGCCACCTCGTCAAGATCGCGTGCCGCCTGCGGTTGCGCAGCATGGACCTCGCCAAGACCAAGCTCCGCCTCAGAAGCGGGCCCCGGCGACCACAGCCGGCTGCCGCGCCTTCACCCCCGAACTGTGTAGCATCGCCTGGCCAGGCAAGTTCAAGCCGGATCTACCTCCTCGATACGACGGCACCGCCGACCCCGCGGAGTTCCTGCAGCTCTATGAGCTGAGCATCGAAGCGGCCAACGGCGACGAAAAAGTCATGGTAAAACTAGTTTCCCATGGCTCTCAAGGATGGGGCCCGCTCCTGGCTCCTGAACCTGCAGCACGGCTCGATCTCTTCCTAGGACGAGATGCGCAACCGCTTCGTCGCCAACTTCTAGGGCACTCGCGACCGCCCACCGGCCGCGGGCGACCTACGCCGCATCAAGCAACAGCTAGGGGAAACCCTCCAGAAGTACATACAGCGCTTCAACAACACCCGCCTCAAGATCCCCAAGGTCACGGGCGAAGCCATCATCTCCGTGTTCTCAGATGGCGTTCGTGACATCAAGATGAAGGAAGAGCTGGCTATCCATGAGGAGCTTTGCACATCTCAGGAGCTGTTCAACCTGGCGACCAAGTGCGCAAGCACTAAGGAGGGGCGCCTCTCTCTCCTTGAGATGCCAGCTGCAGGAGTGGAGGAGAAGAAGACCAAGGACAAGGACGTGAAGTGCAAAGAGGCAGTAGTGCTCGCAGCGGAGCCCGACACCAAGCGAGGGAGAGATCAGCCTGAGTCGTCCAAGAACGGCCGACCGTTCTGCGCCTTCCACAACCTGAACACCCACAACACCAGCGACTGCCAAGAGCTCAGATCCATATGGGAAGGACGCTACGGTCGACCCCCCGAGCGCAACGGCCATGGAGGAGGACGCAGAGGCGGACGCTGGGACGACCGTGGCCCACGCCAGGAGTGGCGCGACCGGCCTCGTGAGGACCACTGGCAGGACCAACCTCGCGAGGGCGCCTGGAGGGACCCGCCTCGTGAGGGCGCCTGGAGGGACCCGCCTCGCGAGGATCGCCCCTAGGGCAATGCCGGTCTTACCCCGTTGCCGCCACCAAGAAGGAACGATGACCACCACCAGGACGAGGGGGCTGAGGGCTTCCAGGAGCCGTGTACGATCGCTTGCATCTTGGGCGGCGCTCAAGCCCCATCCTCTCAGCGCGTCTTCAAACAGTTCGCTCGCCAGGTGAACGCGGTGCTCCCCAAGCTCGAGGCCACGCGCCCGCTCAGGTGGTCCCAATGCGCCATCACCTTCAACTCGGCAGACCAGCTCAAGTGCGCAGCCACCGCTGGCACACTCCCTATGATGTGCTCCCCAGTCATCAGCAATGTGCAAGTCACCAAGACTCTCATCGACGGCGGCGCAGGGCTCAATGTCCTATCCGTCGACATGTTCGACAACCTCCAAGTGCCTTATGAGCAGCTCCAGCCAACCAAGCCTTTCTCAGGAGTGACTGATGGTTCCACCACACCGATAGGGCAAGTCCGCCTGCCTGTCACCTTCGGGGAGCGCAAGAACTACTGCACCGAGCTCATCGACTTCGATGTCGCGCACATCCGCCTGCCGTACAATGCCATCCTCGGGTATCCAGCCCTGGCCAAGTTCATGGCAGTCACTCGCCACGGCTACAACGTTCTCAAGATGCTAGGAAGCGGGGGAATCATCACGGTCCCATGTGAAGAGAGGGATGCGGTGTGCTCCCTTGAGCACGCCTTCCAAGCTGCAGCAATCGACAACCCTGACAGCAAAAGTGAAAGCCCTCCGGAGACCACCCCCAAGAAGATGGCGTCGCGTCAGGAGCCTCGTCAGGGTCAGCGCCCGCTCTAGGGGTGTAACACCCACGATGCGGCTATATCTCCCACGTGTCGAGGCACGACTTGGAGGCATAACTGCATGGTGGTTTTGCCGCAAGAAGGGTCATCTTCACACAATCCCATGTAATGAACAAGAATGGGATAAAGAGTTGGCTTACAATCGCCACTTCACACAATACATTAAATAAACATACATCATTCAGAATACACACATAGTCCGACTACGGACAACCAAATGAAAAGGAAGATAACCCAACTGCTAGATCCCCGATCGTCCCAACTGGGCTCCACTACTGATCATCATGAAAATAAACATAGTAACGATCAAGGTCCTCATCAAACTCCCACTTGAACTCGGTTGCGTCACCTGCACTGGTATCAACGGCACCTACAACTGTTTTGGTAGAGTCTGTGAGTCATGAGGACTCAGCAATCTCACACCCGCGAGATCAAGACTATTTAAGCCTATGGGTAGGAAAGGGGTAGTGAGGTGGAGCTGCAGCAAGCACTAAGCATATATGGTGGCTAACATACGCAAATAAGAGCGAGAAGAGAAGCAACGCCACGTTCGTGAAGCTAGAAGTGATCCTGAAACTACTTACACACAACCATAACACAGAACCGTGTTCACTTCCCGGACTCCGCCGAGAAGAGACCATCACGGCTACACATGCGGTTGATGTATTTTTAATTAAGTCAAGTGTCAAGTTCTCTACAACTGGACATTAACAAATTCCCATCTGCCACATAACCGCGGGCACGGCTCTCGAAAGTTTATACCCTGCAGGGGTGTCCCAACTTAGCCCATTATAAGCTCTCACGATCAATGAAGGATATTCCTTCTCCTGGGAAGACCCGACCAGACTCGGAATCCCGATAACAAGACATTTCGACAATGGTAAAACAAAACCAGCAAAGCCGCCCGAATGTGCCGACAAATCCCGATAGGAGCTGCACATATCTCGTTCTCAGGGCACACCGGATGAGCCAGACGTCGGGTTGTCATAGACCCTGGTTGCCCAGGGGGCGCCGGACATCGCTCGGTTTGGACCAGCACTCAGAGGAGCACTGGCCCGGGGGCTAAAATAAAGATGACCCTCGGGGCTGCAGCTCCCAAGGGAAAAGGTGTAGGTGGTAGGTAGGCAAATGGTAAAACCAATGGTGGGCCTTGCTGGAAGAGTTGTATTCAAGGCGAACTGTCAAGGGGTTCCCATAACACCCAACCGCGTTAGGGACGCAAAATCTGGGAACATAATACTGATATGACGGAAACTAGGGCGGCAAGAGTGGAACAAAACACCAGGCATAAGGCCAAGCCTTCCATCCTTTACCAAGTATAGAGATGCATTAATTAAATATAAGAGATATTTTGATATCCCAACATAAACATGTTCCAACATGGAGCAAACTTCAACTACACCTGCAACTAGCAACGCTATAAGAGGGGCTGAGCAAAGCGGTAACATAGCCAAACAACGGTTTGCTAGGAAGGATGGTTAGAGGCTTGACATGGCAATATGGGAGGCATGATATAGCAAGTGATAGGTTGCGCGACATAGCAATAGAGCGAACAACTAGCAAGCAAAGATAGAAGTGATTTCGAGGGTATTGTCATCTTGCCTGAGATCCCGCAAGGAAGAAGAACGAGTCGATGAAGAAGACAAACGGACGTAGTCGAACGAATCCTCACAACTCTGGAACGAAACCGAAGCTAACGAGAGAAGCAAACCGGAAAGAAGCAAGCAACATGGTAAACACACAAGCATAAACATGGCACGATGCACAACCAAGTATGATGCATGTCTGACTTATTGAGGCAAGGCATGGCAAAGTGCACAAACAATGCTACAAATTACGTGGAGCTCAATATGCAACGAGTTGCATATTGATGAAACACCACACCAATTATTTAGTTCTCTCTCGTTTATGTACCCAACAAAATTAAATGTTATCAAACATGGCAAGGGGTGAAGCATAAGTAAACTAACTATTTAGGCAAGTTAAATGAGGACGGAAATAACAAACAACAATTCCGGAAAATCCTCATATGCATATTTCGAATTTGGTACTGTTCTGCCCTATACACAATTTTAGAGTTATTAAACATGCAAAGTAATGCCACCATGTTAAACTAGGCATTTTTCTACCCCATTTACATATAAAGTTTATGAAATTCGGAGCTATGGTTAATTAGTTATGAAATAAATCATTTTAACATGGCATTCATGCAAATTAAATGCAAACAACATTTTAAACATTTTTAACAGGGATAAAAGTTGCATACTGTTAAAGAACATGAAAATATGAACAAAATGCATATATGACATGTTTCATTTGAATGCATGGATCTTTAGTTATCAACAATGCAAAACCAGTGGCATTTCTGCAAATGTGCATGCACTTGGAATTAGACAAATCGCAGTGAACATAAAAAAAGGATGCGGGCCGAATGCTGCGCACTTTGGAAGCCCAACAGCAGATCTGGCCCGAAGCGGATGAGTGGGTGTGGAAAATTTAAATAGAACAGAGGGGAAAGGAAAAATGGGTGTATCTGGGATTCGAGTGCCTCTAGCCACTAGGATGAAGCTCTGTGTGTGCCCTGAATGCAGGGGCACGGCTGCTTATAAATTGAGGCTCAGTACTGGAACTCCATGGACGCCCGGAGGATCCAGAACTCCGGCGAGCGCTTGCGGCCAGTAGCAGCGGCGGCTTGCGAGGCAGAGTAGCGGAGGGCGTGCGGGAAGCAAGCTGTGCATGAGGTGTGGGTGCGCTCGCGGAACAGACCACGGGCTCGCGAAAGAAAACAACAGAAGCTCCACAAACTCGTTCATGGTGGTCATGCACAATCTCGATCGGAGCGACGCCTACATGCACGGATTTGAAAGGTAAAAGGAGGCGTTTGCGAGAGGAGCTCACGAGGGGCTCGAATTCGTTGGCAGGGCGGGCGGAGAAGCAGTGAAGACAGCTTGGGGACCCGCAGATCGCCGGTGTTCATGAAGCAGAGAACGCAGGGAAGAAGAGGTCGTAGAGGAAGACGATCACGTCGGCCTTGGGCTGGGCCTATCTGGCTCCTGGCCTGCTTGTAGTCGAAGAAGACGATGTCGGGGAAGAAGATCCTCGTGGCGCGCGTGTTGGCTCTTGGCGTGAAGTAGAGGACGCGGGGGAAGAAGAGGAACTTGGCGAATGCTCTGATCCGGGAAGAAGAAGACGAAGGGGAAGAAGAGGACGTCGTGGAGGCGGTCTTGGGCTCGCCTTGCAACGGAACGGAACCAGCGGATCGCTGCGGTTCTCACGGGCATCGTGGAGGTCGAAGGGAGGCGTCAGGCCGGCAGCGAGCTCCTTGCCTGGCCAGCCATGGCGTTCGGGTGCTACTCGAGGCAGGATCAAGGAGACGTGAGGGAGAGCCTCCTTGGAGCGGCGGCGCGGAGGAGGGAAAGAGGAGGAGAGAGGGAACCCTAGGGATCGCAGTGAGGGTTAAATAGGAAGGGGAAGGGCGGACGTGGAGCTCGGGCGTCCACTGTGGCCATGTGTGCTCCTCCTCTTCTCTTACTGTGAGGGGGAGGTGGCGAGAGGAGGAAGAAAAAGGCGAAGGGAACGGTCACTGCAGGTGGGTCCAGATGGGTGTCCAGCATGGATTCACCACGAGAGAGAGCGAGGGGACTGCGCTGAGGGTGCTGCTGGGACTGCTGCTGGACCGGCCTGGTAGAAGGAGGCCCAGGTAGGCCGCTCTTGCTGTTGTCTCTTTTCTTTTTCTTTTTCCTCAGGCAGAAAATAAACAGAAAAGCACATGGATAAAAAAGGGGTGTAGGAGAGATATAATAATATCCCCACGACGCTGGAATTATGCACTATTTGAAATAATTGGTTTGGGCATTTTTAGAGAAAGAAAATTATCGCAAGTTTGAACTAAATTCAAACTTGAGGCAATTTTGATTCCAACCAAAACAAGTCCACAAGAGCTGAAAATTTGCAGAGAGGGTTTAGGCATGGTGAACTAGCATCAGGAAAAGAATGAACATTTATGGAGGAGGGGGAAAGGTCACTTGCCAAAATGAAGGAAAGAGGAAGGAAGGAGGAGGTGATGATGCATGATCATACATGGAGCATGCAACAATGTAACATGCATGAATATGACAATGAACATGATGATTATGAGAATGCAAAATGACAAGAGGCACAAATGCAACATGACAAAGATGGGCATGGCAATGCACATTAATCAAATGATGAACATGATGCAAGAAGCAAAATATGACAATGGCACTCATCGCGATAATGGCAACAAACAGTTCAAACACACAATGGCAACGAAAAACATGGAAGGCATCTGAAGCGTCGGTCTCAGGGCGTCACAACACTCCACCACTACAAGAGATCTCGTCCCGAGATCGAAGGATTGCGTCGGTGAGAAACAGAAGAGGAAGAGGTAAAACAAAGTTGCTTCTTTGACAAACGAGTGAAACCCACAAACCTTGAGAGGTTGAACAAATTGAAAGAAAGAATACCATGGAGATGAACAAAATGAAAATACTCCGTTGGATAAGGAACAAGGAATACAGCGAGAAAGAAGAGCTTAAGTGACAAGATAGATGTTGAAACCACTCTGGTTGAAACAATATGTACAAGGAACGATAAAGAACAATTACAACAACACTCTGGTTGGAAATGGAAGGAATAGAATATGAACTTGGTAGAATGGAAGCACTTGGATGAGACTCATGTTAAACGAGGAATGATAGACACAACACTTTGGTTAAATGGATAAGCAAGAAAAGAACACGATCCTCACAATTTGAGATGATGAGTGAAGAGAGCAACATCACCATGCCTCCGGAAGAAAAAAAAAATAGAAGATAGATCATTGGAATAAGGAAATGGGGAAGAAAATGCTAACTTTTGCCACAAATGATCTTGGAAAGCACCATTCCAAGAAGGTTAGAATGGAGTTGTTGGAAAACCAACAACGAAAAGAACAAGCTTGTTGTGGGCTTATGGAACACATCTCAAAATTATGACGTGACAACCTGCCACTAACGAAAACCATTGATTTGATTGAGAGCAACAAAGAGATGAAAACTTATTTCATCGCGAGAATAGGAGGAAAAACTTGGATTATTGATAAGCACCACAATAGCAACATTCCTTAGGGAAGGCTTTAGGTGAAATATAACCCAAGATAACTCCAATGAAGAGATTGATGAATTTAAAATACCTCATTCTTGACAACATGTGAATCGCGAAACAAGAATGGAAACTGTCAAGAATGATATAAGGCCATCTCAAAAGATAAGGTAGGAAGAATTGCACTTCGGAATGCAAGATGAAGAATGCTTGGACTCCACAAAACAAAACATGGGTTGAACACCATGTTTATTTTAGAGTATAGCTTGGCGGATCTAAACTCCGAGAGAAATCTTGAAGAACAATTGAAGAATGAAAGGAAACCTTGACGAGCCATCATGTAGAGCCTCCATGGAGAACTCCGGTAAAGAATGGATTATAAAAAGAAAGGGAAGTTGAAAACATAAGGTGAAGCCTTGCAGTGATAAGATGAAGCTTTGAAATGATATAACCGAGAAAACTTGGAACTCCAGAAAGAAAGATGAACAAATGAAATCAAGAATTTTGATGAACCTCCGGAATAAGGAATTGAAGTTACTCGACGAAACAAGAATAAGAATTACATTATGCTCATCCTTTACCAATTAAATTGATGACAAGCAATGGATTTGGCATACTACTTATTCTCGTAGAAAGGATTGAAAAGAGATATTGCTCAACTTGGGAAGGTCTTCAACGAACCATCGGTAGTATTGGAACAACGAATACATTAATATGAGGACATAGGAAAAGGAATCTTCAACGAACCACTGTAAGAATTGAAAATGTATGAGGAAAAGAGAACGAATCACCGGGAGGAATTAGAAAATGACGTTGATACTTGAGGGAATTTAGATACAAATGAACGAATAGATCACGAGCTGATTAGAGAATACTTGAATGATGCACCGGTGGGATTTGGAGAACGAGAGCTGAAGGCTGAGAATGAATAAACCCGAAATGATGGCCTTCGTAGGAATAAAATGGAAAGAACTCATGAAATGCTTTAGGTGGGTGTGAAAAGAATACTCGCAAACGAAAATAATTATGAGAGGAAGAACCATGAATCTTGAAGAGAATGGAGCAAGATTTAAGAGAAACTCTTCTTCGGTCTTCAAATGTTGAGAAGATGACGAGAAACACCACCATGAATTGTCGAGGCACTCCGTAATGAAAGTTAGAAAGGTTGAACCAACGATGAAAAGAATATGAAAGCGAACTTGGAGGATACATTTGACTGACGAGAAATCATTCTTATGTCAAACTTTGAAAGAATTTGGGAATCGCTCCGAATAAATTAGAAGAGTCAGGTAAGATCCTGGAAAGGACCTGTGGGTTAGGGGCCACTCAAAAGAACCACTGTTGAATGATTTAAAAGATAGATTGCGCCAGTAGAATTAAATGGCTCAAAAGAGATAACAACCTCGAGATAGCTTGAACAGATTAGGAATGAAAACATGAATCTCCTGAGATATGTTCAGCACTTCAGAACAAATGAATGGTGAGAAGTGGATGATAAAGAGGTGCACCGGCATGATAAAGCATTTGAAACGATGAAAGGATATGATCGAGAAAGCTTGAATTGAATCCGCCAGAGAAGAAAGAACGAAGAATGATAAAGTTAAGGCTCTGTTAGTATCTTCCTGAGAATCACCGGATAAGAACATTGACGGAAAAGAATGGAGAGACTTCCCATCTATAAGATGGATACTTGATTAAGAAATCTGAGTCCTTGAAGAAAAAAAAGGGTGGGAGGGCGGGGAAAACAAAGACAAGTTGGGACGGATGAA
Source organism: Triticum aestivum (assembly GCF_018294505.1). Taxonomy (NCBI): domain Eukaryota; kingdom Viridiplantae; phylum Streptophyta; class Magnoliopsida; order Poales; family Poaceae; genus Triticum; species Triticum aestivum. Next base: position 134,343,113 of record NC_057809.1, on the reverse strand, counting down.
GCAAACACCGTTGCAAAGAACTAAGAATTGATCTCGCCAATGTTGAAATGATCGGATCCACTTGAAAAAAGAGCACGTCGGTTGGAAAAGAGTAGACATGACAACCTCAGTGATCAAGAAGGATTAGCACTCCCATAGAAACATGAGAACACCGCTTAGAATAAGGTATGGAATCAACACTTCGCATTGAAGCAATTCGAATACCAAAACAAAACAAAAACAAAGTATTTGGCTTGCAAAATAAGTCGGAAACAAACATATGATAGATCCCATATCGTATCATGTGTCTGTTGGAAAGATAACCTATGGGATACTTGAATTCCCACTTATAAACTCCCGAAACTTTCTGGTTATGCAATATGGTGTTGGGGATACAGGGGACGCAATATATCTCACCCAAACTAACAATACCTACATCCAGTTGTATCCATCCGTCAACACATAACCAAGAAAACTCCGGAAATCGTGTACCTCAACCTTCGAAAAGCATCCACTATACGAGTTATGGCAATACTCCCGAACTCCCGCCCCAGTACTGGGTGGCGTCGAGGTAATCTCACCAACAACTGCACAAAAGAGATTTTCGATGTCGGCAAAACTCAGGTATTCCATAACTGCAACGATAAAATTGTGACGACAACACCTCGGAGCTCAACTCCCCGGGACACTACCACAACCCCTAAATGTCAGGAGGCACCAAGAACAATGTTCTCGTCACAAAACCATTGGAACAATTCCAAGATACTCGCATGATCCTAAAAAAAATTAAGTGAAATTTGAGGAGAGGAAAGTCAAAACATCTACGTCAGGAGACCTCACCAGAGCGATGAAGGGACTGAGGAGTAAAATGAATCCTACTCTCCGATATATATAATCCTAAGACTCAAAACATTTTTTGTTCTAGACTCAACAACGCCAGCGATTCGATCAAGCAGGGGGCTCCTAAGTCGGGGATGGCTCTAATTACCAACATGTAACGCCCACGATGCGGCTATATCTCCCACGTGTCGAGGCATGATTTGGAGGCTTAACCGGTTAGTGGTTTTGCCGCAAGAAGAGTCATCTTCACACAATCCCATGTAATGAACAAGAATGGGATAAAGAGTTGGCTTACAATCACCACTTCACACAATACATTAAATAAACATACATCATTCAGAATACACACATAGTCCGACTACGGACAACCAAATGAAAAGGAAGATAACCCAACTGCTAGATCCCCGATCGTCCCAACTGGGCTCCACTACTAATCATCATGAAAAGAAACATAGTAACGATCAAGGTCCTCATCGAACTCCCACTTAAACTCGGTTGCGTCACCTGCACTGGTATCAATGGCACCTGCAACTGTTTTGGTAGAGTCTGTGAGTCACGAGGACTCGGCAATCTCACACCCGCGAGATCAAGACTATTTAAGCTTATGGGTAGGAAAGGGGTAGTGAGGTGGAGCTGCAGCAAGCACTAAGCATATATGGTGGCTAACATACGCAAATAAGAGCAAGAAGAGAAGCAACGCCACATTCGTGAAGCTAGAAGTGATCAAGAAGTGATCCTAAAACTACTTACGCACAACCATAACACAGAACCGTGTTCACCTCCCGGACTCCGCCGAGAAGAGACCATCACGGCTACACACGCGGTTGATGTATTTTTAACTAAGTCAAGTGTCAAGTTCTCTACAACCAGACATTAACAAATTCCCATCTGCCACATAACTGTGGGCACGCCTCGTGAAAGTTTATACCCTGCAGGGGTGTCCCAACTTAGCCCATTATAAGCTCTCACGATCAATGAAGGATATTCCTTCTCCTGGGAAGACCCGATCAGACTTGGAATCCCGATAACAAGGCATTTCGACAATGGTAAAACAAACCAGCAAAGCCGCCCGAATGTGCTGACAAATCCTGATAGGAGCTGCATATATCTCGTTCTCAGGGCACACCAGATGAGCCAGACGTCGCGTTGGCATAGACCCTGATTGCCAAGGGGGCGCCGAACATCGCTAGGTTTGGACCAGCACTCAGAGGAGCACTGGCCCGGGGGCTAAAATAAAGATGACCCTCTGGGCTGCAGCTCCCAAGGGAAAAGATGTAGGTGGTAGGTAGGCAAATGGTAAAACCAATGTTGGGCCTTGCTGGAAGAGTTTTATTCAAGGTGAATTGTCAAGGAGTTCCCATAACACCCAACCGCGTTAGGGATGCAAAATCCGGGAACATAATACCGATATGATGGAAACTAGGGCGGCAAGAGTGGAACAAAACACCAGGCATAAGGCCGAGCCTTCCACCCTTTACCAAGTATATAGATGCATTAATTAAATATAAGAGATATTGTGATATCCCAACATAAACATGTTCCAACATGGAGCAAACTTCAACTTCACCTGCAACTAGCAACGCTATAAGAGGGGCTGAGCAAAGCGGTAACATAGCCAAACAATGGTTTGCTAGGAAGGATGGTTAGAGGCTTGACATGGCAATATGGGAGGCATGATATAGCAAGTGATAGGTAGCGCGGCATAGCAGTAGAGCGAACAACTAGCAAGCAAAGATAGAAGTGATTTCAACGGTATTGTCATCTTGCCTGAGATCCCGCAAGGAAGAAGAACGAGTCCATGAAGAAGACAAACGGATGTAGTCGAACGAATCCTCACAACTCCGGAACGAAACCGAAGCTAAAGAGAGAAGCAAACCGGAAATAAGCAAGCAACATGGTAAACACACAAGCATAAACATGGCATGATGCACAACCAAGTATGATGCATGTCCGGCTTATTGAGGCAAGGCATGGCAAAGTTCACAAACAATGCTACAAATTAAGTGGAGCTCAATATGCAATGAGTTGCATCACTATAAAAAAAAGACACATCCGTGACATTTTGGGCCGAACGAATTTTTTTTCTGTCATACATATGACACTTCTATGACGATAATTGTGACAAAACCCGGTATCATCATAGATGTGGTGGGCTCCTACTTCTATGACAAAAAATCATGACAGAAAATGGGCTTTTTGTCCTGGGCGGGCCGGAGACGCAGCTGCATGACATTCTTTGGGCCGTCCATGACGGAAAAAACCGTGGTAGAAGCGAGGGGGAGGGAAATTTCGGGGAGTTCCCGGTTATGGTGGGAGGTTGTGGGCCGAGCGATGCGCGTTTCTCTCGTACACGTACGCGCGTGCGTGTGAGGCATTGGCTCTAACTGAACCCGAGCGAGGAGTTGGGCTCTAACTGAAGCCGAGCGATTGCACTGCAGGCTACGCATTACTGAACCCGAGCGATCGATCGATGGCTGTTAACTGAACCCGATCGAGCGATTCCTTCACTACTGCTAGTAACTGAAGCCGATCGATGCTGCCTCTGGATGAACAATGAGCGTTGCAGGGGGGGGGTTTGGATGAACAGTTCCCGGTGGGGGTGGATGAACAGGACCCCGTGGTGTGGTGGAGGGCTGGATGAACAGTAGACGGTGGAGGGGTGC
>NC_057809.1:134333360-134339426 GCF_018294505.1 Triticum aestivum | reverse complement strand
CTGGATGAATAGTAGACGGTGGAGGGGTGGTTGAACAGTAGCTGGTGGAGTAGCGCGCGGTGGAGGCTGGATGAACAGGAGCCCATGGAGGCTGGATGAATAGGAGCCCGTGGAGGCTGGAGGAGATCGACGGTGGATGAATAGTAGCTCGTGGAGGCTGGAGGGGGTCGACGGTGCAGATGAACAGTATCCCGTGGAGTCCTGTTTTGTGGTACGCCACACCCCTCCTGATGAACAGGACCCCCATTTCGACCGTAGCACTCCAACACAAGTCTGTTTCCTCCGTTTTGCGGTACGCCACACTCCTCCCGATCAACAGGACCCCCGTTTCGACCGTAGGAGGTCCGTTTCCTCCGTTTTGCGATACGCCACACCCCTCCCGATCAATAGGACCCCCGTTTCGACCGTGGCCGGTCGAACACAAGGTCGATTCCTCCGTTCTGCGGTACGCCAGGCCTCGTTTCCATCGCCTCTTCCGTCCAAGCCCTCCCGATGAACACGACCATGCATTTTTGTTGCCTCCCCATGAACACGACGACGCCGCTATTTCTCCGTTCCGACCCAGCCATGTACACGAGCCCTGGCCGTACGTATGCGCGAGTAGGTGTTCGAGACCCCTCCCGTATGTACACATACGTGGCCGTATTTTCTTTCTTGCACCCTGGCCGCCTCTACTACGACACGTGAGCGCCTCTACATCCACCAGTATATATGTACGTAGACGTTCGCCACCAGAATGACAATGCTACGTACACTTCGACTAGGTGGGTGCCGATTTTCAGGCACTTCCTTGCTTGCGAAGATGTAGCTGGTGGGTCCCAGCAGTCAGGGGGCGAATAATTTTTTTGCCCGGACGCACTTCCTTGCGTGCGAACGTATAGCTGGTGGGTCCCAGCACTCAGGGGGGAAACATTTTTTTTTGCAAAATACGGTGGCCCGTCCGGTGGGTCCCTGCTGTCAGGTGGAGGAATCATTATTTTCCGCGTAATAAGGAGGCACTTCCTTGCTGCCGCCATGGACCCAGCTGTCAGCCTCTCCACATACAGTCCACGTCTGATGGAAGTCGTTCCTTGACCACGTTGACCACGCCGCGCCGAGAGCACCAGGGCGGTGGAAGACGGCGAGGCCTAGGAAGGGGACGACGCGGAGCCGGTGAAGACGCGGCAGTGGATGCCCACGCGGAGAGGAGTATGAGGGTTCACTCGTTTGGCTGCGGTGTGAGGCTGCTGTCACCGCAGGGCCTGGCCAGCGGTGGGAATAGTAGGGGAGGTGAGGCCTCCACGGCAGCACAGCTGGCCCCGGGAGGCAGGAGCAGGCGGCATGACTGGCGCTGCTTTGGGCGGCTGGAGCAACAAGACCAGAGGTTGAAGAAGCACTACGGCCATTGGATGGACATCATACGGTCACTGGAGCTAGAATCGTGCATATTGACTAAGTTGACAAAGCCCTCCGTCCCCGTCAACTTAGTAGGCCCACAAGTCAACCTCCCACCAAGGTGGGTCCCAGCTAGCATGGGGTATTCCTTTTTTTTGTGAGTAATAAGGAGGCACTTCCGGTGGGTCCGAGATGACAGCAGGGGGAACATTTTTTTCACGAAATACGGTGGCCCGTCGGGTGGGTCCCAGCAGTCAGGGGCAAATGTTTTTTTCGCGATATACTGGTGGGTGTCCGGTGGGTCCCTGCTGTCAGGTGGAGGAATAATTATTTTCCACGTAATAAGGAGGCACTTCCTTGCGGCTGCCATGGACCCAGCTGTCAGCCTCTCCACGTACAGTATTCTTCCGATGCAATTCAGTCGCTGACCACATTGACCATGCCGCGCCAACAGCACGACAGTGGTGGAAGACGGCGAGGCCTAGGAAGGGGACGACGCGGAGCCGGGGAAGACGCGGCAGTGGATGCCCACGCGGAGAGGAGTGCGAGGGTTCACTGGTTCGGCTGCGCTGCCGTCGCCGCAGAATAACAAGGGGTGTGGGTGAGTGGAGTGGAAGGATGGCCTGGCCAGCGGTGGGAGTAGTATGGGGGCGGTGAGGCCTCCGCAGCAGCATAGCCGGCTACGGGAGGCAGGAGCAGGCGGCATGACCGGGGCGGCTGGAGCAAGAAGACCAGAGGTTGAAGAAGCACTACAGTCGTTGGATGGACATCGTACGGTCAGTCGAGCTAGAATCGTGCATATTGACTAAGTTGACAAAGCCCTTCGTCCCCGTTAACTTAGTAGGCCCACTATACTGGGTCCCAACTAGCAGGGGAGTATTCATTTTTTTTGTGTGTAATAAGGAGCCACTTCCTTGCGTGTGAAGATATAGCTAGTGGGTCCGAGCTGTCAGCGGCGGTAACGTTTTTTCACGAAATACAGAGGCCGTTTCGGTGGGTCCCAGATGTTAGGTGGAGGAAATCATTATTTTGCGCGTAATAAGGAGGCATTTCCTTGCGTGCGGTCGTGGACCCAGCTGTTAGCCTCTCCACGTACAGTACACTTCAGATGCATGTCGGTCGTTGACCACGCCACACCGAGAGCACCAGGGCGATGGACGACGGCGAGTCCTAGGAAGGGAATGACACAGAGGCAGGGAAGACTCGGTTGTTGTTTTTGTTTCCCACGCGGAGGGGAGTACGACTGTACGAGGGTTTACTAGTTTGTCTGCCGTCGCTAGAGAATAACAGCAGGTGTGGGCGAGTAGAGGGATGGCTAGGCCAGCGATGGGAGTACAGTGTGGCGGTGAGGCCTACGCGGCAGCACAGCCGGCCGCGGGGAGGAAGGAGCAGGAAGTCCCGCCGGCGCTTGTTTGAGCGGCTGGAGCAGGAAGAGCAGAGATTGAAGAAGCATGACGGCCGTTGGATGGACATCCAAAAGTATACAGGCCATCTGTGGAAAGCCTCAAATCTATGGAAAACAGCATACAGCCCATCTGCCATTATTTCAAATAATTTACAGCCCATTTACTAATTCTTACGGGTATTTTTGGAGCCCATATTCTTTATGTTAGCATTACAGCCCATTTACTAATTCTTACGGGCTTTTTTGGAGCCCATATTCTTTATGTTAGCATTACAGCCCATATTGTGGCCACGGTTAAAAAATTATACGAAATTTTGCATATGTCGGTCCGGTCTGAACTGTTTTTAATCCCGAAATTTCGAGTCACATTTAGATTGATTTTAAAAATAAATGTATATCAATATAAAATCCAATAAATTTTCCACGCATAAAAATCGATGCAATTTAAAATCATGAAATGAAAAAAAGATATTTGAAAATAATTGCCGGTTTGATGTGTTTTAAAAATGTACAGCCCATTTCTTATTACTGATAGGCCACTCTCCTCGTCTTGAAAGATTTGCAGCCTAACAGGCCTGATAAAGCGACTTACTTGACAAATCACAAAAAAACTAGGCTAGCCATTTTCAGAAAGAAAAAAACTACTGGGATGGTCTGTGGTAAACATAAAAGAAAAGGTTGTCTGGACAGGCTAGAGTGTCCCGCACAGCCCAGTTGACACCCTGCTTCTGTCTCAAAAGCAAATTAGATAAATGCCACTCCAATTATGGCGATTCATCAAAATGCCACTGCAATTTCCAAACTTTGAAAAATGCCACTGCAATTTTTGCAAACTTTGAAAAACGCCACTGCAGTTTGCAAACTTTGAAAAACGCCACTCCAGACTTCGAAAAATGCCACTAGAAATGGCATGAAATGGCATTTTTCAAAGTTTGGAAATTGCAGTGGCATTTCTCGGATACACCAGATTTGGAGTGGCATTTATCAAATTAACCCAAAACAAAAATAACTGAGCGAGCTGCTGGGTCCCTGGTGTCAGCCGCTCGTTGTGCAATTCTCTCGTTTATTGACTATGTTGACAATGGCATATGACCCAGATGTCAGAAATCCACTAGGAGGAGCCATTTTTTTATTGGCTTGAAATAAGGAGGCACTTGCTTGCGTACTACCATGACCTTGGCAGGTCCCTGCTGTCATCCTCTCCACGTACAATCATCTCCTGATTGTGTACGCGTCAACTTGCTAGGCCCACAAGTCAGCCTCTAAACCATGGAGGACAAATACAACTCATTTAAAAAAAATAACAGCCCATTCAATATGTTCAAATGGAAAGTTCAACATTCAGAGCAAAGTAACAGGTCTGATCCACATATAGAGTACTGAACTTCCACGTTAACAACCAGCATAGCCAAGTGAACTATCTACTCCCACTAACACTCTAGTAGCATACAAGTACTAACTTACTCTTAGCTAACTAGACGATGCCGGCCGCCATCTGCTGTCCATGCTAAACGCCGGCACCGGCGTCCTCCGCCTCTCCTCGGACTTGACAGAGGTGCGATAGGGCGCGTTGCTCGCGCGCGTTGGCCCTTTCCATGCCGGCGTGGTCCACCGAAGCTTCGGCTTCCAAGCGGGAAACCCACTTGACGAGCTGGTAGTAAAAATCAGCATCGCGAATGCGTGCGTGCCCGACAGCCTCCAGGGCTATTTGCCGGGCGCCGGCCTCCACGTGGTCGGCCCAGTTGTGGGCGCTCTGCTCGCGACTTAGAGCGTCGGTGCGCTGCTGCTCCATGTCCCGCTGGCGGCGCAAATCGGCGATACGCTGCTCCTCCGCCAGGTGGTCGCGCTCCAACAACTCCTGCTCCTCTGCCATGCGGTCACGCTCCAACAACTCCTCGATCTCCGCATTGCCATCTAAAGACAGATAGAATGCCTCCTCCCTCCGTCTGCCTTCCGGTGAAAACCTGAACACTAGTTCCGGCGGTGACCGCCTCCGGCGTCGCCTACCGCGGACGGGCGGGGGCATGGCGGACGTGGCGAGCGACATCGGGCCGGTGGGGACTTATGAGGATATGGCGAGTTGGGTCACGGTGGCACCTGAGAAGGCCGGGAAACAGTACTTATAGGCGGAAGGTAGTGCGACGGTCATCGGAATTCAATGCATAATGACTTAGCGCGCCAGCTTGCCGTGGAAAACTAGAGAAACTGAAATTATGACTGTGCCGTCCCGTCCTGTCTGGGTCGCACGCCGGCATGGCGGTCAAACTGGTGCACTCGAATCATCTCCCTCCTTATCAATAATGATTCCACGGATTTAAAGCATATCTTTTTTTGCATCAGTTAGCTACCTTAATTACGACCGGCTGCATGCAGGCACTCTGAATCGCTCGCAGGCAGTACGCGAAGCAGCATGCAACAAGTCGCAGTCAAGGGCACGCATGCAGCCACTTAAATCACTGGAATTTATTAGGCTTAAACTTCTGCATGTCGTTAATTATTGCCATGCGTTGGTCTTGCTGCTTTGCTCACGGGACTAATAAATCCTGGACGGTGGGAGTACCTTGGTTGGTGAGAGGTTTGAATTAAGCCCTGCAAACCGGAAAGGAGGTACTAGTACATGCGTGATCCCTATTTATTCATGTAGGATCGAGTAGGTCATTTCTTGAATTGAGCCCTGCAAACCGGAAAGGAGGTAGTACGTGCGTGATCCGCTATTTATCCGTGTAGGTTCGATAGTGTAGCTTGTCAGTTTCTTCAGAGGTAGGAATTTTTATCCGTGTAGGATCGATAGTGTAGCTTGTCAGTTTCTTTAGAGGTAGGCATTTTTATTCAAAAAAATGCCACTTCGCATCTTGCGTCGCAAATAAAACTGCCAGGAGCGCATTTGTAGGCTAGCTAGTGATCGATCAGTAACTTGTAAACACTGAGCGAACAGAAATAAGTAACTGTTAATGCATCTCAATGATTCACAGATCATATACAAATATGTAGCTCCAAAAGCAAAGATCAGCCACTTTGGATCTTGCGTCGCAACTAAAACAAACTAGTACGATTCCCATACATAAGATCAACATGTTAGTGCATCTCAATGACTCACAGATCAAATACAAATATGTAGCTCCAAAAGCAAAGATCAGCCACTTTGGATCTTGCGTCGCAACTAAAACTAACTAGTACGATTCCCATACATAAGATCAACATGTTAATGCATCTCAATGACTCATAGATCATATACAAATATGTAGCTCCAAAAGCAAAGATCTAGAAAAAAAACATCTGTTCTTCCT